>NW_004949293.1:36123-37417 GCF_000317375.1 Microtus ochrogaster | reverse complement strand
GGATGGAGGGGGGAGGACTTTGGACTTTCCACAGGGCAGGGAACCCTGACTGCTCTTCAGACTTGAGAGGGAGGGGGAGAGGAGTAGGAGGAGGGCGGGAGGAATGAGAGGCTGGGAGGAGGCGGAAATTTTTTTTCTCAATAAAAAAAAATAAAATAAAGAAAGCCAAGAAAAATAACTCAAACATATAAAAGAAACTATTCAGGGCTTGAAAACTGAGATAGAAAAAATAAAGAAAACACAAGATGAAGGAATTATAGAAACAGAAATCATGAGAAAAAGATCAGAAACCACAAATGCAAGCATGAACAACAGAATACAAGAAATGGAAGAGAGAATCTCAAATGCTGAAGATACAATAGAGGAAATAGACTCTTCAGTTAAAGAAAACATTAAGTCTAACAAAACCTTGACCCAAAATATCCATGAAATATGGAACACCATAAAAAGGCCAAATTTTAGAATGATAGGTATAAAAGAAGAAGTTCAACTCAAAGGCACAGAAAATCTATTTAACAAAATCATAGAAGAAAACTTTCCCTACCTAAAGAAAACTATGCCTATGTAGATACAAGAAACTTACAGAACACCAAATAGACTTGGTCAAAAAAAGTCCTCTAGCCACATAATAATCAAAACACTAAACATACAGAGTAAAGAAAGAATATTAAGAGCTGCAAAGGAAAAAGGCAAGTAACATATAAAGGTACACCTATCAGAATTACACCTGACTTCTTAGTGGAGACAATAAAAGCCAGAAGGTCATGAACAAGCATAATGCAGACATTAAGAGACCACAGATGCCAGCCCAGACTACTATACCCAACAAAACTGTTGATCACCATAGAAGGACAAAACACGATATTCCATGACAAATCTAGATTTGACCAATACTTAGCTACTAACCTAGCTATACACAAAATACAAGAAGAAAAATTCCAACCCAAAGAAGGTGGCTATACCAACAAAAACACAGACAACTGAAAATCTCATTACAGCAAATCCCAAAGAAGAAAAAAAATGCACAAATTAACATCACCAACAATGAAAACTAAATTAACAGGAGATAGCAATCACTGGACCATTAATATCCATTAATGTAAATGGACTCAACTCACCTATAAAAAAGGCACAGGCTAACAGATTGGATACAAAAACAGAATCCGGTTTGCCACCTGCCCATCCAGCACAGAGGCCTGATCTTCGGCGCCAGGAGACCTAGCTTTGGGGGTTGGCGCCTTGTTTGCGACCTGCCCATCCAGCACAGAGGCCTGATCTTCGGCGCCAGGAGACC
>NW_004949293.1:31038-35928 GCF_000317375.1 Microtus ochrogaster | reverse complement strand
GCGCCAGGAGACCTAGCCTTGGGGAGACCCAGTTTTGGGGAGAGCCAACATTGGGGAGAGCCATTTGCTTGAAAAACCATTTCCCAATGCTTTACTCTGAGTAGGTGTCTGTCTTTGTGGTTGAGGTGTGTTTCTTGTAAACAGCAGAATGCTGGATCCCAGCCCTCAGTTTGTGTTTTCTTCATTGCCTCCATTTCAGTTTTCAAGTCTTGAACTGTTTCCATTATCCATTTGACTTTTTTCTCTTGGTTTCCTAGGGTATCTTTTATGGATTCACTCATTTCTTCAAACCTTTTGTTATTCTTCTCATTAATTTCTTTAAGGGGAGTTTTTTACATCCTGTTTAAGGGACTCTATCACTTTCATAAAGTCAATTTTTTCTACTTCTTCTGGATTAGGGTGTTCAAGTCTTTCTATTGTAAGTTCACTGGGTTCTGGTGTTTTCATGTTGTTTTTTCAGATTGTTGGAGGAATTCGTGCACTGGGGCCTGCCCATCTCTTTCTTCAGATGCTCTCCAATGGATCTTCTGGTACAGGATCAGGACCCCTTGCTGGCCAGGGACTTCACAGACGAAAGGCCTACCTTGCTGCCCGCAAGCTATTGAAACAAAGGAGCTCTCACGCAGTTGCACTCACCACCACGTCCCAGTGCCCAAACAGTTCTTGATCTTTTTTATTGATATTTTTTGAGCTCTACATTTTTCTCTGCTCCCCTCCCTGTCTCTCCCCTCCTCCTCCAATCCTCTCCCAAGTTCCCCATGCTTCCAATTTACTCAGGAGATCTTGTCTTTTTCTACTTTCTACTTCCTATGTAGATTTTATCTATGTAAGTCTCTCTTACTGTCTGTATTGTTGTCTAAGTTCTCTGGGATTGTGGTTTGTAGGCTGGCTTTCTTTGCTTTATGTTTAAAAACACCTATGAGTGAGTACATGTGATAATTTTCTTTTTGTGTCTGGGTTACCTCACTCAAAATAATGTTTTCTAGCTCCATCCATTTTCCTACAAAATTCAAGCTGTCATTATTTTTTCCTGATGTATAGTACTCCATTGTATAAGTGTACCACATTTTTCTTATCCATTCTTCGATCAAGGTGCATTTAGGTTTTTTCCATGTTCTGGCTATGATGAATAATGCTGCTATGAACATAGCTGAGCTCGTGTCCTTGTGTCATGATTGAGCATCCTTTGGATATATACCCAAAAGTGGTATTACTGGGTCCTGATGAAGGTTGTTTCCTAATTTTCTGAGAAATCACCACACTGACATCCAAAGGGGTTGTACCAGCTGGCATTCCCACCAGCAATGCAAAAGTTTTCACTTTACCCCACAACCTCTCCAGCATAAGTTGTCATCAGTGTTTTTGATCTTGGCCATTCTTATTGGTGTAAGATGGAATCTCAGAGTTGTTTTGATTTACATTTCTCTGATAACTAAGGATGCTGAACATTTCCTTCAGTGTCTTTCAGCCATTTTAGATTCTTCTGTTGAGAGTTCTCTATTTGGGACTGAACTCCATTTTTTAAATTGGATTATGTGATCTTTTGGTGACCAATGTCTTGAGTTTGTATATTTTGGAGACCAGACCTCTGTCTAATGTGGAGTTAGTGAAGATCTTTTCCCATTCTGTAGGCTGTTGTTTTTTGTCTTGTTGACCATGTCCTTTGCTTTACAGAAGCTTTTCAGTTTCAGGAGGTTCCATTTATTAATTGTTTCTCTCAGTGTCTGTGCTGCTGGGGTTCTATTTAGGAAGTGGTTTCCTGTGCCAATACATTCAAGTGTACTTCCCACTCTATGAGGTTTAGTGTGGTTGGCTTTATGTTGAGGTCTTTGATCCATTTGCACTTGAGTTTTGTGCATGGTGACAAATATGTGTCTATTTTCATTTTTCTAAATTTTGATATCCAGTTATGCCAGCACCACCTTGTTAAATATGCTTTCTTTTTTTCATTTGATAATTTTTGATTTTTTATCTAAGAGCAGGTGTTTGAAGATGTGTGGATTGATATCCGGGTCTTCTATCAGTTCCATTGGTCCTCCTGACTGTTCTTATGCCAATATCAGGCTTTTTTCAGAACTGTAGCTCTGTAGTAGAGTTTGAAGTCAGGGATTGTGATGTCTCCAGAAGTTCTATTATTGCACAGAATTGTTTTGGCTATCCTGGGTTTTTTGCTTTTCCAAATGAAGTTGAGTACCATTTTTTTCGAGTTCTTTGAAGTATTTTGCTGGAATTTTGATGGGCGTTGCATTGAATCTGTAGATTTCTTTCAGTAAGATTGCCATTTTTACTATGTTAATTCTGCCTACCCATGAGCATGGAAGGTCTTTCCACTTTCTGATGTCTTCTTCAATTTCTTTCTTCAAAGATTTAACATTCTTGTCATACAAGTTTGGTTAGAGTTCCTCCAAGATATTTTACACTATTTGTGGCTATTATGAAGGGTGTTGATTCTCTGATTTCTACCCCAGCCCTTTTATCTTCTGTGTAAAGGAGGGCTACTGATTTTTTTGAGTTAATCTTTTATCCTGCTACATTGCTGAAAGTATTTATGAGTTGTAGAAGTTCCTTGATAGAATTTTTGGGATCACTTATGTAAACTATCATATCAGCAAACAGTGAGAGTTTGACTTCTTCTTTTCCAATTTGTATCCTCTTGGTCTCCCTTTGATGTCTTATTGCTCTAGCTAGGAGCTCAAGAACTATATTGAGGGGGCTGGAGAGATGGCTCAGTGGTTAAGAGCATTGCCTGCTCTTCCAAAGGTCCTGAGTTCAATTCCCGGCAACCACATGGTGGCTCACAACCATCTGTAATGAGGTCTGGTGCCCTCTTGACCTGCAGACATACACACAGACAGAATATTGTATACATAATAAATAAATAAATATTAAAAAAGAACTATATCGAATAGATATGGAAAGACTGGACAACCTTGTCTTGTTCCTGATTTCAGTGGAATTGCTGTGAGTTTCTCTCCATTTAGTTTGACGTTGGCTATTAGAGTGCTGTATATTGCCTTAACTATGTTTAGGTATGTTCCTTGTATTCCCAATCTCTCCAAGACCTTTGTCATGAAGGGATATTGTATTTTGTCAAATGCTTTTTTGGCATCTAATGAGATGATCATGTGGTTTTTATTTTTCAGCTTGTTTATGTGCTGGATTACGTTGACAGATTTTTGTATATTGAACCATCCCTGCATCTGTGGGATGAAGCCGACTTGGTCATGGTGGATGATGGTTCTGATGTGTTCTTGGATTCGAATTGCTAGTATTTTATTTAGTATTTTTGCATCAATGTTCATGAGTGAGATTGGTCTGTAATTTTCTTTCTTGGTATTGCCTTTCTGTGGTTTGGGTGTCAGAGTAGTTGTAGCCTCATAAAAAAAGAGTTTGGCAATGTTCCCTCTGTTTCTATTGTGTGGAATAATTTGAGGAGTATTGGTATTAGTTCTTCTTTGAAAGTCTTGTAGAATTCTGATCTGAAACAATCTTGTCCTGGGATTTTTTTGGTTGGGAGACTTTTGATGACTGTTTCTCTTTCTTTGGCAGTTATAGGTCTGTTAATTTGCTTATCTGGCCTTGATTTAATTTTGGTAAGTGACATTTATCCAGAAAGATGTCCATTTCCTTTAAGTTTTCCAATTTTGTGGAGTACAGGTTTTCAACATATGACCTGATGATTCTCTGTATTTCCTTCTTGCCTGTTGTTATGTCCCTTCTTTCATTTTTGATTTTGTTAATTTGGATTTCTCTCTCTCTCTCTTCCTTTAGGTTAGTTTAGATAAAGGTTTGTCTATTTTGTTGATTTTCTCAAAGAACCAACTCTTTGCCTCATTGATTCTTTTTATTGTTTTCTTTGTTTCTATTTTGTTGATTTCAGCTCTCAATTTATTTCCTGCCCTCTAGTTCTCTTAGATGAGTTTACTTCTTTTTGTTCTAAAGTTTTCAAATGTTCTGTTAATTCACTAGTGTGGGATTTTTCCTCCTTCTTTATATAGGCATTTAGTGCTATGAACTTGCCTCTTAACACTGCTTTCATTGTGTCCCATAAATTTGGGTATGTTGTGTGGTCATTTTCATTGAAATTTAGGAAGTCTTTAATTTACCCCTTCATTTCTTCCTTGACCCATTGATGGTTCAGGTCAGAATTGTTTAATTTCCATGTGTTTGTGGGTTTTATGGAATTAGTGTTGCTGTTGACTTCTAGTTTTAAGGCATAGTGATCTGATAAGGTACATTGGGTTATTCCATTTTTTCTTGTATTTGTTGAAGTTTGTTTTGTTACTGAGTATGTGGTAAACTTTTGAGAAGGTTCCATGAGGTGCTCAGAAGAAGGTATATTCTTTTCTGTTTGAATGGAATATTCTATAGATGTCTGTTAAGTCCATTTGAGTCATAACATCTGATAATTCTCTTATTTCTCTGTTCATTTTTTGTCTGATTGACCTGTCCAGTGGTGAGAGAGGAGTATTGAAGTCTCCCACTATTAGCGTGTGGGGTTTAATATATGATTTAAGCTTTAGAAGTGTTTCTTTCACATATAAGGGTACCCTTGTATTTGGGGCATAGATGTTCATTATTGAGATTTCCTCTTGATGGATTTTTTTTCTGTGACTAATATGAAATGTCCTTCTTTGTCTCTTTTTATTGATTTTAGCTTGAAGTCTATTTTGTTAGATATTAGGATAGCTACACCCACTTGTTTCTTAGGTACATTTGATTGGTATATTTTTTTCTCAAGCTTTCACTCTGAGATGATGTCTGTTTTTGAGGTTGAGATGAGTTTCTTGTATGCAGAAGATGGATGGATTCTGTTTTTGTTTTTTGTTTTTTGTTTTTATTTTTTTTATTTTTTTTATTTTTTTTATTTTATTGAGGAAAGGAAAAAAA
>NW_004949293.1:3170-4557 GCF_000317375.1 Microtus ochrogaster | reverse complement strand
TACTGAGAACTCAAGAACAATGGCAGTGGGTTTTTGATCCTACTGCATGTACTGGCTGTGGGGGAGCCTAGGCAGTTTGGACGCTCACCTTACTAGACCTGGATAGAGGTGGGCAGTCCTTGGGCTTTCCACAGGTCAGGGAACCCTGATTGCTCTTCGAGCTGATGAGGGAGGGGGACTTGATAGGGGAGGGGGAGGGAAATGGGAGGCGGTGGCGGGGAGGAGGCAGAAATCCTTAATAAATAACTAAATTTTAAAAAAGAAAAGAGGAAATGTATATTCTAGCAGACTTCTATAAATGATCAAAGATCAAAGCTAAGAGTGTGTATAAATGGCATTTTTATTGAAGGCTTATTAGATACTTGTGCGAATGTAAGTATCGTTACTCCAGAATCTTGGCATCCAAATTGGCCTCTTCAGGAGGTAGTTGTTTAGATCCTGGGAATTGGAACTCTATCTTGGGTAAAATAAAGCACAACATGGGTTGAATGCATAGGGCTAGAAGAGCAAATAGGAAAACTAAGGCCATATATAGCCAATATTGCAGTGAATTTGTGGGGTCATGACCTATTTCAGCAATGGAATACCCAGATTAACATTCCTGCAGCCCCCAAAACATGTTTCTGAGGAAAATATTAGGAGATATTATAGATGACAGACATCAGCCATTCAGGCTGTACAAGAACACAAGGCAGTTGATAAACCATCAGAGGTACCAACAGCCCTACCTTTAAAATGGTTGACTGAGAAACCAATACGGGTTAAGCAAAGTCCTTTAGCTGAAGAAAAGTTGCAGGCTTTAGAACAGCTGGTACAAGAGCAACTAGATACTTGACATATAGAGGAGTCTATGAGCCCTTGGAATTCTCCTGTATTTGTTGTTAAAAAGAAATCTGGAAAATGGAAAATGGTGACAGATCTTAGAGCTAACAACAAGGTAATTCAACATATGGGCCCCCTACAATATGGAATTCCTCTTCCTTCTTTGTTACCAAAGGGGTGGCCTCTTATAGTTATTGATTTAAAGGATTGTTTCTTCACTATACCTTTACAAGAAAAGAATAGAGAAAAGTTTGCCTTCACAGTACCTTCTTATAATAATTCTCAGCCTACTAGGAGATATCAATGGATTTTCCTCCCACAGGGAACATTCAATAGCCCTACCTGTGCCAATACTTTGTCAGCCAGCCATTGAAAATAATACATAAGCAATTTCCTAAGTCCATAATCTATCATTACATGGGTGCCATTTTGTTATCTGATTCAAATACAGATACTTTAGAAAGGATGTTTGAAGAAGTAAAGAAAGTCTTGCCTACATGGGGATTACAAATTGCTCCTGAAAAGATTCAAAGAGGAAATTCTATTAATTACCTAGGTTACAGAA
>NW_004949293.1:0-2385 GCF_000317375.1 Microtus ochrogaster | reverse complement strand
TGATATGAAATTGACTTCATTATTCATCCAGGTGCAAGACATAAGCAGGAATAGGCTCTGTTCTATATACATAACACACATTTGATCCCATATGGGTCTGCCAGGTCATCTAGCACAAAGTAATGCAAAAATTGATTGATTATTGATTGGAAGCATGTTGCAGGCCTCTGACTTTCATTAAAAAACATTATGTCAAAGCTGGGCAGTGGTGGTGCACACCTTTAATCCCAGCACTCGGGAGGCAGAGGCAGGCAGATTTCTGTGAGTTCAAGGCCAGCCTAGTCTACAAACTGAGTTCCAGGACAGGCTCCAAAGCTACAGAGAAAACCTGTCTCGAAAAAAACAAATAAATAAATAAATAAAACATTATGTCAATAGCAAAGGTTTAAAGAAATAATTTTCTATTACATGGCAACAAGATAATGAGATTATAAAAAGATGTCCTACATGCTCTTTCTATAACTAAACACTGTTACCTACAGGGAGTAATCCTAAAGGTACTCAAAGGAATAAAATCTGGCAGATGGATGGATTCCACTTTATGGAATTTGGTAAATTGAAATATGTACATCACACCATAAACATGTATTCAGATTTTCAATGGGCAACTGCCTTGAGCTCAGAAAAGGCTGGTTTAGTAACCACGTATTTATTGGAAATTATGGCCATATGGGTATACCTGCACAAATAAAGACAGAAAAATGGTCTGGCATATGTAAAAAGAAGGTTAGCATTAGGAGTGCATGTTTTTTTTTCTTCACAAAAAGTCTGTTGTCTGAGGTTTCTATCCTGCCCAGTTACTGCAATCATTAGGTCCCAAAGAAATCACACAGAGGTCTAATGAGAAAATTGACTACCGTGAACTGCCAAATATAATAAAGTCATTATGGTGATTATTTTTAATGGTAAGAAAACAACCAGTGTGACCTAGGAAGAGAGTTTTAGTTGAAAGTCTCCTCAGTTGTCTTCCTGTGGGAAGTTAACCTGATGGCCAAGCCATGAACATAACCTAGCCCTTGGTGGGTGGCACCATAGCCTGCTTGGGAACATGGTTGTGTACAGTTTTAGGAAGATGGCTGAGTACTAAGCAAACTGGCAGCCTAGGATCATTCATTTCTCCCTCTCCTGAGGATAGACAATGTGAGAACAGCTGTCTCAAGATGCTGCACCTGTGCTTTTCACAATATAAAATAGCCTGAAATTGTAAGTCAAATAAACCTTTCAGCCCAGTAGGTATTTTTTACAAATATTTCCATGGCTCCATAAAAGAAAGCTAAATTATCTAATGCTTGTTTCAATAAATAAACATTTATTTCTCCCCCATGTGAAATCATTTTGAGAGCTCTATTTAATATAATTTGAACACATTCACCCCTTTCCCTCTACAAATTTCCAAATGCATCCCTCTACTGTACTCACATATATTCCTTTCTTTTTGATATTACCCTCCTCTCAAGAATCTTGGGTCACTCTAGAAGATTAAGGTAGTCTGTAAGACCCAGGGAAACTGGACGACAAAGAATTAATTTTCACTAAAGAAGTCTAAGTCATGTAGTTTCTTTTTAGCCCATGAGTAGTACTCAACCTGAATTGAATAGATCATCATTAAGTAGAGTCGCTGCCAATGCACTGAAGGATATAAGGGAATTAATAATACATGTTTATATGTACATGTGTATTTACATGCACATAAAAATTTGCACCCACACACAACACACCCTCTGAGATATTAACATTTGAGATATTCTCTCTCGGGAACATTCATGGGATAACAGGGCTCTTTTTCATTCTCATGTCTTCTCACATTGACTTTTTATGACAAATGCTGCCTCATGAATAAAGAAGACAAAATGAGCACTACGTTACTTATATATTGATAAATGCATCAGCACAAGCAGCTCTGTCTGTACATTGTTACCTGAAAGTATGTTTTTGGAGCCGAACTCTTGGTATTGGATAACTAATTGGTGTGCTCTTTCCTGGGGAAGATTGTTTCTCCCACTTTCAGCATTTCTTAGTTGCCTGTAATTTGTCTAGGGTTGAAGTTTCGTAGGCTTTCCTCTTCTATTTAGCATGTTTGATGTTGTCATCCTTGTTCAGGCCATGTTTAGATAGCCTGAACTGTCTCACTGTTGGTGAGACTTCATTGGGGTAGCTTTTCACATTTCTGGGAGACACTATGCTTCTTTTGATTTTTTCAGAACTATCAATTAAGAATTGAATTCAGGCCAGGCAGTAGTGGCACACGGTTTTAATCCCAGCACTCAGGAGGCAGAGGCAGAGGCAGGTGGATCTCTGTGAGTTCTAGACCAGCCTGGTCTACAGAGCAATTGCCAGGACAGGCACCAAAGCTACAGAGAAATGCTGTCTCAAAGGGGAAAAAAA
>NW_004949292.1:148005-149787 GCF_000317375.1 Microtus ochrogaster | reverse complement strand
AAATTCTAAATAACCCAATTTACAACTGGGGTAGAGAACTAAACAGAATTCTCAACTGAATAATCTCAAATGGCCATAAGATTCTTAAGGAAATGTTCAACATCCTTAGGCATCAGGGAAATGCAAATATAAACTAATTTGAGATACCATCTTAGACCTGTCAGAATGGCTAAGATAAAAAATACTAATGATAGTGTATGTTGGAGAGAATGTGGAGTAAGGGCAACACTCATCCTTTGCTGGTGGGAATGCAAACTTGTACAAACACTTTGGAAATCAGTATGGCAGTTTCTCAGAAAACTGGGAATCAACTTTCCTCAGGAGCTTGCAATACCGCTTTTAGGAATATACCCAAAATATGCTCAATCATACTACAAAGGCATTTGTTCAACTATGTGCATAATAGCATTTTTTGTAATTGCCAGAACCTGGAAACAACTTAGATGCTCCTCAACTGAAGAATGGATAAAGAAAATGTTTCACATCTACACATTAGAGTACTACTCAGCCGTAAAAAACCAAGTCATCTTGAATTTTGCATGGAGTTAGAAAACATTATTCTAAGTGAGGTAACCCAGACACAAAAAGATGAATATGGTATGTCCTCACTCATAAGTGGATACTAGCTGTAAAGAAATGATATTGAGCCTGTAGTTCATGATCCTAGAGAAGTTAAGTATTAAGGAGAGGTCAAAGAAAGGCATATATAGCCCTACCTGGGAATTGGAAACAGACAAGATCACCTGACAAAATTTGGAGCATGGAGGTTGGGGGAGAAAAGAGGGTGGAAGGGGAAGAAAAGGGTAGAAGGGGAGGGGTGAGGAAAATTTGAGGGAACGGGATAGTCATGAAGGAAGAATGACAGAGATGAGAGCAAGGAAAGAGATATCTTGATTGAGGGAGTCAATATAGGGTTCGCAAGAAAGCTGGCACTAGAGAAATCCCCAGGCCTCCACAAGGATGACCCCAGCTAAGACTCTAAGCAATAGAGGAGAGGGGGCCTGATCTTGACTTGCCTTGTAGTCAGATTGATAAATATCTTAAATATCATCATAGAACCTTCATCCAGCAACCAATGGAAACAGAGGCAGAGACCCAGATCGGAGCTGGATTGTGCTCCCAAAGTCCAGTTGAATGGCGCATGCCTTTAATCCCAGCACTTGGGAGGCAGAGGCAGGCAGATTTCTGTGAGTTTGAGACCAGCCTGGTCTACTGTATCGGTGTGAATAAATGCAGGCAAATATTAAAGAATGTATACAATTTTAATGATTAAATAAAACTTACGGAACCAAAGTTCCCGCGCAGCACAGGAGGTAGGAAAGAAAGAGGAGTGTGCAGCCTCCGCGCTCTCAATTTATCAGTCAAAAACTGCCCCAGGCAAACCCGCCCTAAAGGGGCTGGCTTAACCCTACATCTCCCCCTTTTGTCTAAATAAGCCAGAACTAAACCAAATACAACTATAAACAATAATAACAAATGATAAATATAACTAACAATATCGAAAACAAAAGTTTTGCTAGATATTCTATCTCAAGGAGTCTAAATGTAAAAAGTACCTACAATTAAATAATCTTCAACTCCGTCAACGATCTGAGAAGGGAATAAATATTTCTTAACAAAATGAGAGATATCCAGAACGTGCAACAAATGACAGAGACAACTGACTACCTGGGCAATCACCCAAAGTCTCGTTTGCAATGTTGAGTCAACCAACTTTGGCTAAGGCCTAACATAACTGACATACCATTATCAAATGCAAGGAATTTTCTTAGAATTATCCTA
>NW_004949292.1:128119-141940 GCF_000317375.1 Microtus ochrogaster | reverse complement strand
GCAAGGAAAACTACTAATCCCAGAAATATCCATAGATGTGGGGTGATAGACACCTCTTGTAAAATCTCCCACGTGGTACACTCAAAAAAGCTGTGGAAATGTAAAAGGGTCACGTTCTCAGACATTTTATTTATAAAAGAAAAATTCTTTTACCTGCAATGACCGGTTCCTGCCAGTGGTGGCGAATGGCGTAGCCGGTTGTGGTGGCGAAAGAGTCCACTTGAGTTCACGTGGCCTAAGTCTGATATAAATGACTCAAAAACAAAACTTGAAGCAGACAGCAGACTGATAAATAGCAATTGGGACAGAAAGGGAACAGAAAGAAAAGCTGCCAAAGCAAACAAATCAAATGGATGCTGGCTCTCAGGGCCGCTGTCACGTGACCTGAGTGCTGGCAGAGGTGGGGGGGAACAGAGAACTGATCACAGTGTTACAGAGGCGCTTGTGCCACTGTCAGGCAGTGCGGGGCCGGGGAGTGCTAAGAGTCCCGACCCGTATGACTTTTTAGCAGGCACTAGGAAAGATCGAGTCACTCAAAATCTCAGCTGTGTTCCCAACCATAGTCAGACTGGCTGAAAAGGTACAGTGTACGCGCCCAGGGAGCCCGCTGCAGTGGCGGCCCCAAGAGACTCCGAATTGGGCCAGGTCCCCGCAAAGCCCCACGGGAGTTGGGCGCCAAGTGTATCGGCGTGAATAAATGCAGGTAAATATTAAAGAATATATACAATTTTAATGATTAATTAAAACTTACAGAACCGAAGTTCCCGCACAGCACAGGAGGTAGGAAAGAAAGAGGAGTGCGCAGCCTCCGTGTGCTCAATTTATCAGTCAACAACTGCCCCAGGCAAACCTGCCCTAATGGGGCTGGCTTAACCCTACAGTCTACAAGAGCTAGTTCCAGGACAGGCTCCAAAACCACAGAGAAACCCCGTCTCAAAAAAACAATAAAACAAAACAAAACCCAAAGTCCAGTTGAAGTGTGGAAGGAAAGAGAATATGAGCAAAGAGGTCAAGACCATGATGGGTTCACCCACTGATACAGTCTACCTGAGTTAATGGGAGCTTACAAACTGTAGCCAAACTGGGAAGGAACAACCATAGGACCAAACTAGTCCTGATTGTGGGTGACAGTTGCATGGCTGGGGCAGACTGAGGGGCCACTGTCAGTAGCACCAGGATTTATCTCTACTGCATGTACTGTCTTTTTAGGAACCTATTCTATTTAGATGGATAGTTTGCTCAGCCTAGATATAGTAGGGAGAGACTTGGTCCTTCCCCAAAGAAATGTGCTTTACCTTCTCTGTGGAGTGGATAAGGGTGGGCTTAAAGGGTATGTGGAGAGAAGGGGAGAAGGGGAGGGAGTGGGAATTTGGATTGTGATGTATAATAAAAAAATAGTTTGTTTTCTTTTTAAAAAATAAAGGAAAAATAATGAATTCTTTAATGATATGAAATAATACCCATGCATAGAGAGAAAATTGCAGATTATAAAACTATATAATTTGTCTTTAGTTTGTGCAAAATTGAGTCTCATATTCATATCCTTAAAATTGTGGGGTAGTTAACCAAATTTCTACACTTATCTTAAATGTCTCTGGCAGTGGATAATTATGGATAGGCATGGGAAATAAATCTTAGCATAAAAAGAGCAGATAGAAAAGAGAAGAATGGAAGGGTGGTAAAAGAAACACCATATTAGAAGCATAACATGGAAAATATTTGCACAGTAATTACAAGGTATGAATTAAACACTTAAAACTCCATAATTCTTGCAAACTAGAAATAAAAAATAATCAAATACTATTCCTCAGAGGTCTGAAGCCAGATTGCATTGACTTACTGGGCATGTAACTAGGTCATTGGCACAATCTTGCTAAGGAGATTTTAACAAATACATACTTCAAGCAGGACAAGGATAGGACAAACTAACTAAAACATAATTGAATTAAATGTCTCTTAACGGGTCTTCTACATCTTTTTTCTTATTTTCTTAATATGTCACTAGATCAAAGAAATAGCTAGAAGCCTGCACTCAAAACACAAGTCTGATAAGTTGGTAGAAATTTTGGGGCTGTGAAAATGAGTAGGATAGTTATTAAAGGTTTAAGGTATATATGTGTCATGGTAAGAGAGCTCTCTCTAGAACATCACAGTTCAAAATAGCTTATGTGTAGAGGGTAAGGAGGAGGATAAAGATTTAGTGGTACAATAAGTCTGTATCTGAATTGCAAAGATGGTTCTATAAATCAACACATGATCAAACATAATATGATTCCATATACACATTTTGGTGACAATTTAATAGTTTTTACATTGTCATATAGATTTGTTAGGTGTAAACATTAGAAAAAAACTGGATTTTTCCATTTTTTATTTTTGTAACTTATTAATACATAGTTATTTCAAAATACAGTCTTAGGAAGTATAGAAACAAAAACAACACTAAAATATTTCATTTAGCATTTTTTTTTCTGAAAAAGCTACAATGACTCCTTGGATGTTTTGCTTTCTCTGTCTTAGTTTAGTACCAAACTTGGAGAAAACGCTGTGGCTGACTGATGCCTATATGCCTTGCCAAGTAATGTGTTAGACAAGAGAAAGCTAAATATAACCTAAAGATTCTTGCTCATTTTCACTTTTATATAGGCCACAGTGTTATCTATAGCTACATAAATGTCTTTCTTCAGTGTTCTTCCACAGTGGTTTATCTGGAGAGTTCAGTCAAATGACCAGTTGTGGTGTAGGAGGTTTTTCTGTCTATGTGTTGCTTTCGTTGTTTGAATAAAGAAACTGACTTGGCCTTTTGATAGGGCAGTACTTAGGTAGGCAGAGTAGACAGAACTGAATTCTAGGAGGAAGAAAGAGAGTCAGAGAGAAAACTGCCATGGGGGTCACCAGAGTCAGACATGCTGAATCATTCCCAGTAAGCCACTGGCACATGATGATACACAGATGAACAGAATTGGGTTGAATCAAGATGTAAGAATTAGCCATTAAGAATTTAGAGCTAAAGGCCAGGCAGTGATTTTAATTAATACAGTTTCTGTGTAATTATTTTGGGGGTTAAGCTAGCCTGGTGACTGGGAAGAAAAACAGGCCCTCCCTCCATCAACACAGTTGAATCACTAGAAGGGAGAAACACCACATGAAAAGTTGGATAATCAGAAATACCAAGTCCTTTACCCAGTACAGGATGTATGCTCATTGTTAGGCAGCACACAGAACAATTTTTACATCATTTAACTTCCAAATTAACTTATGACTCTTTTAAACAGAATATCATATTTCAAAAAAGCTTTAAAATAATTAGTATGTTGTTAAATGGATGGTAAATGTAGCGGCGTAAATGAATGCAGGCAGATTGTAAAGAATATATACAGCTTTAATGAAGAAATAGACTTACAGTACCAAGGTTCCTGTGGAGCACAAGAAGCAGAAGGGGCCCGATTTATAAGTAAACATTCGCCCGAGGCAAGCACGCCCCCTAAGGGGCTGGCTTAACCCTACAGGTAACCATTAAACTAAGTTGAAATGTTAGATGAACAATTTGAACTCAAAAAATAAGAAGTTATGCTTGTGATGGGTAGGGGTGGTGATATAGGGAGGATTCATGAGGTCCCGTCCATCTCTGAGAAACTATTGACCATTAATTGTTGTTAGGGAAGTAAGAATTATTTTCTTTGGTGATGTAGCTAAAGGTAAGTTGTTTATGCTCCTCTAAATAACCTCTCATCCTGTTACCATAAATAACTATTAAACTTACTAGATCACACATAAAAAAGAAGGTAGAAGAGAAATTAGATAGAAAGAGGAAGGAGATCAATAGGAGTGGGGAGTGTGGGAGAAGGCTTTTTTGTGAATGTGATAAATACTTTTATGCACATGCAAAATGTCATAATGACACTAGTTATTAAGGATGGTAGTAAAAGTTCACTTGTTGGTTTCCAGCTGCTTAGCCCTCAAATAATCACACAGAAACTGTATTAATTAAATCACTGCTTAGCCAATTAGCTCTAGCTTCTTATTGGATAACTCTTACATCTTAATTTTACCCATCTCCATTAATCTGTGCACCACCACAAGGTTGTATCCTACCAACAAAGTTTTATCATGTCTGTCTCTGGTGGCAGCTCTATAGCTTCTGTCTGACTCTACCTTTCTTTTAGCATTCAGTTTAGTTTTATCCACTTGCCTAAATACTGCCCTATCAACAGGCCAAGGCAGTTTCTTTATTAAACAATGGTATTCACAACATACAGAGGGGAATCCCCCCAAAAGGAATTATGAGTATAAAGAAATAAAAAGTCTAAGCAAAACCTAAGATTCATATGTATATTTCCATAGGTTCATCCCCTCGGGCATGGGCCTTAGAAGGCCTATAACTTACTTTCTGACCCCTGGAGGGAGAATCCTGGTAGTTTATGGGTAAGGAAAAATGCCAGTTCATCAGATTGTCTTCATTGATTAGATTGGAGTCTTAAGAAGACATCACTATTTCCATTTCTTCTCAGAATACAGTGTATGCTAAGTGAATGGAAACCTGAAAAGATGGTGCAGATTGGGAGCATTAGATGATAGAGTTTTAAGGTGCGTAGTAGTACAAATGGCTCCAGAGAGAACTAAAGCAAATTTCCTAATCAATTCAATGAATATTTGTTGAGGACATACTATATTTCAAGCACTGTTCTTAGTGCTTGGGATGTATTATGAGACAACATAAAGAGCACTGTCTTTTTTCCCTTTCACTTTGTTATTTTTTTATTATTTTATTATTTTAAGAAAATGCCAATCCAAATTCCCACTCCCTCCCTACATCTTCCCACCCCTCCCCCTCCAATCCTAAGAGAGGACAAGGCAATCTGCTTGGTGGAAAGTCCAAGGCCCTCCCTACTAGATCTAGGTTGAGCAAGGTATACATCCAAAGAGAATAAAATCCCCCCCAAAAAACAGTATATACAGTAGAGACAAATTCCAGTGCGACTGTCAGTGGCCCCTCAGTCTGCTCCAACTGTCATCTACATTTAGAGGGACTAGTTTGATGCCATGTTCATTCACTCCCTGTCCATTTGGAGTTGGTGAGCTCCCATTAGCTCAGGCAAACTGTCTCAGTGGGTGAACCCCTCATGATCTTGACATCCTTGCTCATATTCTCACTCCTTTCACTCTTCAACTGGAGCTTGGGAGCTGAGTTCAGTGCTACAATGTGGTTCTCTGCCTCTCTTTCCGTCTGTTGTTGGATGAAGGTTCTATGGTGACACAGAATGCTGTCTTCAAAGAACCTACAATATATTGGCATGGGAAAGTAAGAGAGAGACGAACCAATTGACATAAGTAAATTATATGAATGAGTGAAATTATAAAGAAAACATAAAAGTAGAGCAAAAAGAGGGTTTTGAAGTGAAATTGAGAAAGAAACTACTGGTATTTCTAGTTTCTAGGATTTCCATCTGGCGTTCCTTTAGCTTGTTGCTTCTTCTGTTCTCCATCAAATGAGTTTAAATGAGACAAAGAGCAAAGTATGGAAGCTCAAAAGACACCAAAAGGCATAGCAATTCTGAGCAAAAAGAAAAATTCTGGATGCATCACAAT
This sequence comes from Microtus ochrogaster, assembly GCF_000317375.1. Lineage (NCBI taxonomy): Eukaryota > Metazoa > Chordata > Mammalia > Rodentia > Cricetidae > Microtus > Microtus ochrogaster. The sequence continues at coordinate 136,351 of NW_004949292.1, read as the reverse complement.
ACCTGGCTTAAAAATTATGTTACAGAGAACAGAAACATAGCATGGTACTGGCATAAAACAAATGTGTAAACCAATGGAATAAATAGAGTAGAGGACCCAGAAATAAATCTTAGTTACAGCCTTCTGATTCTTGACAAAGATGCTCAAAACACATACTGCAGATAACAAAGTTTCTTTGACACATGGTGCTGGGGAAAGTAGGTATCTAGCTGTGGGACACTTACACCAGATCTTTATCTTTCATCCTCTACAAAATTAACTTAAAATAGATAAAATATTTCAATGTAATATCTAAAACTTTGAAGCTACTAAATGGAGAAAGAAACACATTAAGATATTGCCAATGCAATAGTTCCAGAATAGAATTACAAAGCTCAGAAAAATTAAAGTAAGAATTCACAAAAGAAGAGTACATCAAATTAAAAGCCTTCTGCTAGGCTAGGCCTGCTGGTGCATACTTTTGGTCCTTGCATGCATAAACTGGCAGAGACAAGTGGGTCTCTGTGAGGTTTAGGCTTGTCTGGCACATATAGTAAGTGCAAGGCCAACCAAAGCTGCAGAATGAGGCCCATCTCAGAAAGATAAAGCCTTCTGCTAGCTATTTGTCTTTTAAAAGACTAATGCTCAAAATTTAGAAAAGTTTTTAAAACTTCAACAGGAAATAACAAGAATTAGTGAATAGGCAAGTGAACTGCTGATACTACTCAAAGGAAGAAATAAAAAAAATGCTCCTTTCTGTTTGTTTATTTTGTTGTTATAAATTAGGAAAATGCAGTTCAAAACCACATCCAGTTTCTGTTTTATCACAGACACAATGGCTATTCTCAATACACATATAAATATGTTCTTGCATGTGCGTACATAGATACACACATACACACACATTATTAATTACTGGGGAGAGGGAACATGCCATTATTTACTGATGATGGGAACGTAAATTCGAGTAACACCTATGGAAACCAGTATATAGGTGTCTCAACAAAACAACAGGACTACCACATGATTCAGATATCCTTTTCCTAGATATGTACTGCAAGAATTCAGTTAGGACATAGTAGAGACATCTGCCTACCTATGTTTATTTAGCTCAGCAATATTCACAATTGCTTAGTTATGGAATCAACCTAGGTTACAACAGTGGATGAATGAATAAGGAAAACCTGACATATATGCACAATAGGTTATTTTTCAACCATAAAAAGAATGAATTAATTTAATTTCTAGGAAAATCAGAGGTCAGCACATTAAGTAAAATAAGTGACATAGAAAGCCAAAAAACATTTTCCTTCATATATAGAAGTTAAGTGTTATTTATAGTAAAGGTTGTCTGAAAATAATAGAGAGATCATTGAGGAAGAAAAAAGGGACAGAAAGTTGAAAATGCCGGGAAAAGAAGAGTATAAAAAAGTGGATACCATCAAAGCACTACATACACTTGAGGAAATGTCATACCCAAACTCATTATTATGAGCAAAATGAATTAATAATTATGATTTAAAAAGAATCCAGATATCTTCTAACTAAGAATCTGAAATCAAAAGTAACATTCAGCGTTTGTACAGATATCTCATAAGTAAGGTAATAAAATCTGTCTTAGGTAAAGTAAAAAAAAAACACTAAAAATAAAAAGACTAAAAAATAATTATAATTTAAAATTTTAAATTATTTATTTATTATGTGTGTGTGCATGTATGTATGTGTGCACATGTGCATGCATGAAGTCTGTGCATACTAGCACATGTGTACTGTGGTCACACGACAACTTCTAGAAGACTGTTTCTCCCTCCACCATGTGGGACCTGGAAATCAAACTCAAATCAGCAAGCTTAGTGCCAGATTCCTTTGTCCCCTGAACCATCTCACTGGCCTAATATTTATTTATTTATTTATTTATTTATTTATTTATTTATTTATTTTGGTTTTCAAGACAGGGATTCTCTGTGTATCTCTGGCTGTTCTGGAACTCACTCTGTCGACCAGGCTGGGCATGAACTCGCAGAGATCCACCTGCCTCTGCCTCCCAAGTGCTGGGATTAAAGGCTTGCACCACCACCACCTGATTTAATTATAATTTTAAAAATGAATTTGTGATGTTGGATTTGAGATGGCTATTATACATGCTGAAGTAGTAATTAGGCATATACATTGGATTAGGCTTTGGATATAAATTTGGTGATTTTCTGCTTAAATGATATTTGAAGTTATGCAGTTGAAGGACTGGGAAAGTTATAGCACCAAGGACCAATATTGATGTGGGAACAAAGAAGAGCTAACAAAGAAGACAGACTCAAATGAAATGGGAGGAAAATCAGAAATACATGGTGTTCTGAAAGCAGGAGAAGAAAGGAGAAAGGTGTGAATTCCCATCAAATACTTCTGGTGACTCAATTGGACGAGAGTGGAGACTTGAAGGTAGATGTCTCAATTTGGAGGTCATTGTAGACTTTGCTGAGATCAGTCTTGATGGAGTAGTCGGAGTGAAAGCTCTATTGTAGTGCGGTTAAGTAAGACTAGAGGGATTGGAGACTGCTGAGATAGGTACTCCTTTGAGAAAATTTCTTACAAAGGGAACAAAGAAACCAAGCAGTATTTGGTGGATAGAGTGAGATCAAAAGATGTGTGCACAGGTGTGTTTTAAGGTAATGTATTTCATAATTTTAAAAAGAAAATCATTTCTACATGTAAAATCAATTGACAAATGAAAACTTAATGCAGATTGTTTTCAGATTTGATGTGTTAAATATAAAAAGCAGTGGTTTTAAAATACGGTTCTCAGAAGAGTTACTTCAGTATCACCTGAAGATATATTAGAAATTCAAATTCAAGGGATGTTGAAATAGGAGCGGCGGGGTTGCATCCCCAGCACCCCGCTGCCCGCAAGGCTAGCTTTACCCAAAATAATTACATGGACACTGTATTCTTTTAAGCACTGCTTGGCCCATTTCTATCTAGCCTCTTCTAGGCTAACTCTCGCACCTGGACTAGCCCATCTCTAATAATCTGCTGTAGCCCACAAGGTGGCTTACCGGGGAGATTCTAGCCTACGTCCATCCTGGGTCGGAGCTTCATTGCGTGTGCCTCAGAGAGCAGAGCTCTCGCCTCTGCCCGCAAGAGTGGAGCATCGTGTCTCTCTGAGGAGTCTGTCCCCGAGAGGAGAGCTGTCGAGTCTGACCTCACTTCCTCTTCCTCCCAGCATTCTATTCTATTTACTCCTCCCACCTATGTTTTAACCTATCAGGGCAAGCAGCTTCTTTATTTAATTAACCAATGACCTTCCTCCATCAAAGGGACCCACTCCATATCTACTGAATCAGAAGCTCTGTGTTTTAACAAGTTATTCCCATGCTACTAATGCACACTAATGCACACTGATGGGGGACACCCTTATCAGGTAAAATTATTTCCAAATCCTTGTCAGAGAAGAGCTCTATCTCTGACTTCAGAGCATAAAGTAAACATCCCCAGTTTCAGTATTTGTATTAAGAAAATATCACAATTTAAACGACCATTTATTGAGAAATGGTGATGGGGTGGTATGATTTCTTACACAGAGTAAATCCAGATGGCCTTTGTGTGATGATGGTGAGTAGTCCTCTGGCTACAGTTAGATGAAAAATGAAAGACGGAGTTTCAGCAGTATCTCATTCTTTTGTATAAGAAAAAGTAGATGAGACTATATGCTTATTTAAAAAAAAGATACAGGAAGAATAAATCAAAAGAAGGAAAATGAATAAATAAAAAGGTGGGTAGGGATAGTATATGGGGGTAGGAATGAGATTCTAATTTCCCTGAGGAGCTCTTCAACATTACAGTATTTTTAAATTGTTTTATTGGGATATACTTCAATACAATGACCATTTTATTTAAATCCATTGCACCCCTGACTCAAATGTCTTGTTCCTTCATGTTCTTCCCCCTTCCTCTTAGCCCCTCTACCCCATGATCCCAATTTACTCAGGAGTTCTTATCTGGTCCAACTTCTAGTTTTTCATGCTTGAATATTTCTTTGAATAAGCTACTTGTTAATTTAGTGTGAAATTACATGTCTGTCTTTCCTTTACCTCTGTCCATTTATTGAAAGGTTAAAGAAGCGGTTAAGCCACAGTAGCAGTGGATAAACCAACACCTAGATATAACACATAACTCATTTTTATTTATTTGAAGAAATGACTGATTTCAAAGGAAAATACAAATATAAAATAAGCTTATATATTTTGGTATACCAGAAAGCAAGACATCGATCAAAGCATGATATGAATAATTCATAACACAAGAGTAATTTGTACATAGAAGTATAATACTTTAATGTAAGAAAACAAATCATGAATTCATAATGATATTCAAAATAAAAGAAAATAAAAAAAACGTAAAAAGTAAATGCCTTTTAGTAAATGGAAGAATGCTAGCTATTAAATGTTGAGGGAACAATATAATTAGGAAGGTGCTGTTTTGTAACATTTTAAGTAATAGCTGGCACGTCTAAAGACTAAAACATGCTAATATGATTAAAATGTTTCTGGAAACAGGTCTCCAAGAATTCTTACTGAGTTTACATTTTAAAAAAGAAAATCCTTTGTGGTCTTTGATTACTATTTTTTTATGCAAAATCCACAAGATGGCAGTAGAGACATATTTTTGAACGTTTCTTTGTGGGCGTTTTATAAAGTGACCTTATTTTGTGGCTTGAAAACAAAATTGAAATCCAACAAAGGATTGCTTTTACTCTCTGAACACATTTCTGTGAACAGTTATGCAAGTATATGAAAATACAACTTCCATTTAGTCATATGAGTCTATAAATTGCTTTTACTGAAATAAGTGTCATTTTGATCAATTTGGTGTATCTTGAAGTAAATCCAAATATACTACTAAGCATTTTTCTACAGAGAATATCCACAGTTTCTACCACACCTAAGGTGTCTGCCATGATGCTACCTGGTATATTTGGGGACTCAAGGAAGTGGCACATTAAAGTTCCTGAAATACATTCTTAAAAGTGGTTGAGATGACTGAAAAATCCTGGCAAGAATGCATTGTTAAGTAGATCAAAATAATAACAAATGGATGTGATCTTCTTTCAAATACACACACATACAAATACTTACATACACATTCACACACATACATACTCATTCACACACACATAGACATGCATATACACATACACAATACACGTACACACACGGACACATGTATACACATACACATTTGCACACACATACACATATACACATGGACACTCATACACACACACATGCACACACATACACATGAATACACACAGACACCCACATACACACACATAAATATATATATACACATACATACATACACACACACACACACCTTAAGATATAGTAAAAGGAACTTAGCTGTATATTCATGGTTGTATAAAACCATTCCATATCAACAGTCAGTGATTTGCCTGTGTTTAATTTTCTACTCTCCAAGGAAACAGTTTATTGTGTAGTTCACTAGATACATGAGCCATATAACAGGTTCTTTTTATAACTATTTGTCAAAAGAATTAAGTTTTAAAAAATAAAGCATGTTATGAAGTACAAAATGAGGAACAAAAAGAAGTAGCCCATTCTCTGGCAGTGGCAGATTTTAAAGGAAGACCTCAGCTTATGTAAACAAAGGTTTTGTGAGAATAAAGGAAAATGAGTTATGATAGTTCAATTTATGTATTATGGAGGCAAAGGGATGCTCAGATGGCTGCTCAAATGTGATTGTGGCTGTGTCTATGAAGATCTCCCAGGAGCAGATAAACATCTAAACCAGTAGATTAAATTCAGGCTGACTCCATAGCCAAAACCAACCAATGCCTTCATGCTCGAAATAGAACTCATGCCATTGGCTGTTGGCTCTTGGGTTTTAACTTTGTAATGGGATGCCATGACTCAGCTTCCTGGGGCCTCCATCTTGCAGATGGCATATTACGGGACCTCTGAGGTTCGATTATTGTGTGAGCCAGTGCCTTGTAACAAATTTCTTTCCATGACTGTAAATAAAAACGAAAAGAAAATATCCAAAATTATTTTTGGGGTAAAGCGAATTATGCTTGTAGTTATAGAAAGTGTCTTAAGCTTTGGGAGTGTGTCTCTACACCCACTCAGAAATGTGGTTTGAATTAGGACTAGGTTTTCCCAAGTCAGACTTTATATAGATTGGTGTTCACTGAAAGAGCCAAATTATGTAAAAATCTTTTACAAAATGTATTTATTTTTGGCTTTATGTGTATGAGTGTTCTGATTTTATGTATATCTATGCACCATCTGTGTACCTGGTGCCCACGGAAACCAGCACAGAACTTCAGATCTGTAACTGAAGTTCACGTAGATGCTGGGAACCAAACCTGTGTACTCTGCAAGAACAGCAAGTGCTCTTAACTGCTGAGCCATCTGTCTAGCTTCTATATACAATTATTAATTCACTAAGCAGAAAGTTACTTTTGTTTACTATGCAAATGAAAAAACTCAGCAGGTAGTTGTTATCAATTTGCCTATTGACTTTGTAAAAAAAGATCTGTTAAGCATCATAATGTGGTTGCTGAGAATCAAGGATTTTAAAAAGCATGAGAGGCTAGACAGCAAAGTCACTATATCTTTAAAAAAGGAACTTCTCTTGGGCTAGAGAGAAGGGCCAGAAGCTAAGAGCACTTGTTTGTTTGCAGAGGATGGAGGCTTGATTCCTAGCATTTACATGGTGGCTCCCAACCATCTGTAACTCCAGCCCCAGGGGATTCATAAAAGGTCTTTTATGACCTTTGTGAGTACTAGCATGCAGGCAAAACACTAATACACATAAAGTAATTAAATACATAAATCTTCAAAAAATTCAAAAAAGAAGGGAACTTATTTCTGCATTCCCAATAAAAACATGCTGTGCTATATTTTTCATTTTTTTGCTTGTTTTTTTTTTGTTTTGTTTTGGGACAGAGTTTCTCTGTTTCTCTGTGTAACAGCCCTGGCTGTCCTGGAACTCATTCTATAGACCAGGTTGACTTCAAAATGACAGAGATAGACCTGCTTCTGCCTCTCTAGTCCTGGGATTAAAGGTGACTGCCACCACAGCCTGGCTTTAGTTTTTTTAGGTTAAAATTTTAAATGATTTTAATTGAAATGGCATTATATCACTTTCTTGTCTATCTGTCCTCCATCGAGTCAATCCCTCCCATGCCCTCTCCAATCAAAAGTCTTTTTCTTTATTATACTTACACGTATACACCCATGTACATATGTGTATGCACACACACACACATATATACATATACATAAAACCTGTTTAGTCTGCTTTTGTTGTTTGTGTGTATGTGGTTTGTGGGCTCACAACTTAGCATTGGATAAACAATAAGGGGCATCCTTGGGAGAGATTCTTTTCCTCAAGGCAGTTATTAGTTACGTGTAGCTTTTTTGTCTATGAGTGGGACCTGCTAACATATTCTGTCGTTTACATTAGCATTTCCATTGAAGATGCCTTTGCTCTGTTCTTGTTTATGCAGCCATTTCTAGAATAGACTGTTTTTTGACATACTTTCTGCTATTCTAGCTCTTACACTCCTACCCTATCTTAGGACATGTTCCCTAAAGAGAGATGAGATGCAGGAGCTATATTGTAGATGTATCCATCAGGGCTGTGCTCCACACAATATGTTGATATCTACACTGTATTTAGTTGCACTTTTCTATGATGGTCTAAATTTACTGCAAAGGGAGGCTTTAGTTCCTGAAAGATTTCTGTGCCCTCTCCTTCAACATAGCCAGTCAAACCAAGCTGAATTAAGAACTAGAAGTTCAGTTTTAATAAGCAAAGCAACTCCTGGGTGATCTGTGGGGAAGGGAGGAGATAGCCACAGGACATAGAACCACATGGCAAGTCTGAAGACCAAGTTCTAAATAGCCTGTGGGCATGGTCACAGGTATCTCTGGGGGAAGGAGCCACTGTTTTTTTTTTTAACAAAAAAAGTTAACATTTTATTTTGATAGGATATGATCATTGGGAGATGTTAAACATAAAAGAAGCTTTTAGAGTTTATGAAGATTTTAAGCGAGAGTGGCTAATTTTTGTCTTCATTAAGATGTGAACTTGGGGATGAACCTGAAAGAAAAGATTGTGGCTTAACTGTCATGCGTTTGTGTAACAAACCTATGATCAACTCATTTTCAATAAAGGAGCTAAAAGTGTACAATGGAAGAAAGAAAGCATCTTCAACAAATGGTGCTGGCA
>NW_004949292.1:121007-125998 GCF_000317375.1 Microtus ochrogaster | reverse complement strand
TGGGCTCATCTCTGCTTCTCTAAATGTTTAACCCATTAAATGATATCTGAAGTCAGCCAATAATCTTCAAAATGCTGCATTCAATAGCTGTACCTTCTTAGAAGGAAGACACTACTACAGACTCAATGTTGAGATAGAATATGACGTTCTCCATATACTGAAAAAAAAAAGATTAGGCTGTAGACAAACCATTAAGGCATGTTCTTAATTAAATATTGATGTGAAAAGACCCATCACGTTGTCAATGGGGTCACCTCTGGACTGGTAGTCCTGGGTGCTTTAACAAAGCAGAGGAGCCACTGTTTTGAGGGCTATCTGAGACTGGGCAGAGTTTGGAATGAGGGGAAGACCCCAAGGTGGAGCTCCACCCAAACAGAACCAGACACTAGCAACCTCCTTTTGAATGGTTGGCTAGGGTACTCCAAGTGACTCCCCAAACAATGTAGATTATCATTGTAGGTCTTGGTTGCCTCTCAGGGGTTGAGGTTGTGCTCCTATTGCTAAAGACACTGTATACTTAGGACACAGAACTCATGATTTGAGCTGGATCTGACCTGAAAGCCTGTTTCCTGTGGTCTAACTTCCATGACTCCAGAAAATACTATGCAAGCTGCCAAGCGAGGATAACAGTGCCTATGAACCAGGGTAATGCATAAAGATAGAGTGTAGTTCTAACATTGGACTTAAGGGCCATTCAATAGGAAGGAAATATGCCTTTGGTAAATCCTTTGGCTTGTGAGATCAGCAAAATTAGAAAAGAATTTATAAGTGCCACTTTTCTAGCCCAACATACTTTCTTACTACATTCTAAGTCTTACTTTCATGCCTACAGATAAGTGTAGCTACCACCTCTAATCAAAGAAACCTTTCTTTACTGAAAGTGTGCTGTACTTTTCACTAAAAGACATTCTATTCAGTAGAGAAGTCATAAGTTATGACTTTCATGTAATGGGGTCATTTGTGGCTATTGTAAATGACATAGATTAATAAATATAGACAGAGAAAGATGTCCATGTTGAAATATAATAAAGTCAGTTACAGAACAATAAGTAAAATACAATCCTATTTTGAAATATATATTTGCTATTATATGTTCAGAAAATAAGATTTTTAAGACCATAAAGAGTTGACTTAAAGTGGTTTATTTATGTTGTGGGAAAGCATTGTAGTATAAAAAGACTATATTTTTCTACTCTATATATTTTTCTGGTGTCTTCATTTTTTAAGGAGAATGTAGTCTCAATAAATAATTATAAAAAGAATTTATGCTGGCACAATCCTCTGAGACCTTCAGATGCAGAATAGAATTGTTGCTCTGTACAATAATTTCTGTTATTCATCTTGAAAAGAGAGAAGCCAAAACAGAGCTGATTGATTAACTTATGAATTACATCCTTTGTACACACAAAGCTGTTTACAATATTAAAAGACTTAAACATTAAAAATAAGTATATAAACTAAAATGACAGATTGTTCAGAAGGCAAGAGATAACAGCACTGGGAATATGGAATGCCTTTGTTGCTGAGTAGTTCAGCTCTTACCTTTCTGGTATCTAATAGGAAAGATGATGAATCTGTCTTCTGTATTTCCATTAAAGGCATAACACTATAACACCTTTATTGTATAGTATTTTGCATAACTGACATTAAGTGATATATAAGACATTTTAAAATTATATATTTTGTGAAATATATAGAATTTTATGATTGAGTGTTGTTATTAGCGTCAAACTACAGCTTATTCACTGAAAACACTTCCTTGGGGGAAACTGAGGGAATATGTTTCAGGCATATACTGTCCCAATGATAGAAATTAATCATTTTCTTTTTTTAAACTATTTACTTAAAAGGATTTCTTTTTAAATTTTACATACCAACTGTAATTGTTTGCTCGATTTGGGAAATAACCAGGCTAGCTTAAAGATAAGCAATTATATTTTTAATTGTTATAAGGGGAAACTGAGGCCACAAGAATGGGAAGTCTGAGTTCCGCCATGTCCCACAGGAATCACCCAGAGAGATCAAGTACCTGGTCCATTTCAGTTTTTCTTCCTGGGCTCCAGGTAGCCATGCCTTAACTAGGTTCCACTTCTTAAAGGTGATTGGTTAACAGAACTTCGCCCATAACCTCCCCATTTTGTCTAAACAAGATCAATACAAACCCAATACAACTATATATAATAGGAACAGATACCAAATATAAAATTACAAATAATAAACAATATTAAGCAAGGAACATATAACAAAAGTTTTAATAAACATTTTATTTCAAGGAGACTAAATCTTGCATCAGAATTAAGCTTGGCTAAATTATGAGGAAGGTAACTATGACTATCTAATCTTCAATTTCATTGAAGATCTGAGAAGTGAAATAATATTACTTGAGTAAGCATAAAGTGCAATCAAGCAACTTCTAAAATGTGCAACAAATAACAGAGACAACTGGCTACCTGGGCAATTACCCAAAGTCTCATTTGTAACGTTGAAGCAACCAACTTTGACTAAGGCATAAAATGACTGACAGACCATTTTCAAAGGCAAGAAACTTTTTAAACCTATTTTACTCTGTTGCTTAGGGTCTCAGCTGGGTTTATCCCTGTGGGTTCTTGGACATTTTTCTAGAGCTGGGTTTCTTGCTAACTCCATAATGGCTCTCTCAATCAAGATATCTCTTTCCTTGCTCTCATATCTGTTCTTCCTCCATCTCGACCATCCCATTCCCTCAAGTTCTTCTCCACCCCCCTTCTCCCGCTTCTCTACCCTCCACCCCCCACCCCGCTCCCAAATTTTTGTCTGATTCCAATTTCCAGGTGGGTCTATATGGTTTTTTTGGGTTCACCTTATTACTTAGTATAGGATCCTGAGCTGTAGGCTCTTGCCCTTTGTTTATGACTAGTATAGGAGAGGGTGTCTGAACTACCTTACCCTGAAGTCAGACTGGTGATTATCTTAAATATCACCATAGAAGCATTATCCAACAACAGATGGGGAACAGAGATGAGGACCCACATAGGAGCACTGGACTGAACTCCCAAGATCCAGTATAAGAGTGGAGGGAGTGAGAGTATAAGCAAAGAATTCAAGACCATGAAGGGGTCATCCACTGAGACAGTTTGCTTGAGCTAATTGTAGCTCACCAACTCCAACTGGACTGGGAGTGAATGAGCATGGGAACAACCAAGCCCCTCTGAATGGGGTTGATAGCTGGGGTAGTCTGAGGGCCCACTGAGTGACACTGGGATGTGTCTCTACTGCATGTACCAGCTTCATGGGATCCTAATCTCTTTGAATGTAAACCTTGCTCAACTTAGACATAGTAGGGAGGGCCTTGGACTTTCCACAAGGTGGGGGGCATGACACTCCCTTAGGGTTGGAGAGGAGGGGGGAAGATCTATGGAGGGAAAGGGAGGGGACTGAGAGGAAGGGAAGGAGTGGGAATTTGGATTGATATTTTTTTAAGTAATAAAAAAAGGAAAAAAATATTTTACTTTGTCTTGACAGGATTTGACAGTCCTGTTTTTATCTACTTATGGATACTTTGTATCTCTGTCAGTGGCTGAGGTATGGACATTTCTTTGCCCAAAGGCCAGTTCTGACAAGAAGAAAACAAGCTCCAGGTGGAGTGTCTTTGGTGCTCAACATTCTTTTGGGAAAAGATCGGTGCTGGCAGGAGCAATTATGTCTCACTTCAATAGAACTCTAAGTTATTTAAATGCCATTTTCTATAGCTCTTTGAAGTGATTGAAGATTATCTATCTATGTAGAACATAATCTCTATGTATCTAAAGAACCTGATTAGTCTAACTATAAGTATGACAAACATAGATGACTATTGATCTATAATTCTTAATATCTATGTAACTTAAAGACTAAGACAATAAACAACTGTACAATAAATGAGGATAATGACCTTCAAATATAAACAAGTATCTTGTATAAGTATGTAAACAATGTATAAGTATCTTGATCAGAGGTAGAAATGTATACTGCAATATATGTAAATATATATCAACATATAAAAATATTTTTAAAAAGGTAGAAACATGCATGGATATAATATTTAAAATAATTTAACTCTGTAACAATATATAAGAATCTATACCATTGTAATTGTCTATAAATAATAACTCACAAGTATTTACTCTATTACTCCCTATTATTATTAGTGTAAGTTCATACCAATCTATTATCAATATTTTAGTAACTTAGGACTTTTCATGACAATGAGACATGTCTGCTCCTGGCAGCACCAAGCTACTTTGAGAGAAAGATGGACGTTAAAGAGGCTCCTTAGCTATTTGGGCAAGAATCTGCTCTTGCCTGGACTGCTTCACAGGAAATGCTTGACCTGCAGAGAAATGACTGCTGAACTTGCCTTAAAAGTGAGATGATCCTTTGGGCTTCCTGCTTCATGAAAGAGTCTGCCAGACATTCTGCAGGATACAGAAGAAAGTGACTGAACTGTCTTTGAATTTTCCTGCTTCGCGGAAAAGTCTGCTGGATACTATGGTCCTGTAGGCTGAAGATGAATACCCCAATGGTACAAAAAAACTTTGGGTGATTGTTCAGGTAGTTGATGGAGGAGGGTCATATGTCTATCTGTCGCTTTCATTGGTTAATTAATAAAGAAACTGCTTGGCCTGATTCAGAACATAGGTGGGTGTTATGAGAGTTAGCCAAGAAGAGGCTAGATATAATGGGCCAGGAAGTACTTAAAAGAATACAGTTTCCATGTAATGATTTTGGGGCATAGGCTAGCCAGGCGGCCAGGAGCCAGGCAGTAGGAAGTGGCCTCACTGCCCCCACTACAAATGGCTCCCAGATGTGGATAACTGAATCCACAGAAAGCCTGAGAAAGCTTGGGAAAGAGTAGAGTAAAGCATGTTTTCTTGGTATCAGCAATTTCTCAGGTCTGCTCTGCTTGTTAGGGGCAAGCAAGTGCTCTCATCTAAGAGAGGCTTCCTGACTCAGCTTTAGCTGCAAAACCCTGC
>NW_004949292.1:120465-120907 GCF_000317375.1 Microtus ochrogaster | reverse complement strand
GCCCATCTTCTTCTTGAAGTAGCTTGTGCTGCCAGGAGCAGATGTGTCTCATTGTCATGAAAGCCCTAAGTTATTAAAACATTAAATGCCAAATTTTGTAGTCTTTGAAAGATATGAAGAATGCCTATTTAACTGAAATATATCTCTACATATCTAGAAAATCTAATTAATATGACTACAAGATTGATTATTATAGATGATTATCCATTAATAACCTATATTTCCTAATTATACATTACATTTTAAAATGAACTACATAATCACAATACCTTAATCAATATCAGAAATACATACACATATAACAAAATTGACCTTAAAATCCACACTAATGCAAACTATTCATACCTATATCACTTCCCCCTTTAAATGTAAAAGAACATTTATAAACAATATTTGGGAATATGGGTGCAGTTATTTCTCTCCAAACTGCTTCCTGCTGAAT
>NW_004949292.1:117815-118881 GCF_000317375.1 Microtus ochrogaster | reverse complement strand
AAGGAGCAACAGCTGCTAAAAGATATTTGTTTATAAATGCTGCTGAACTAATCCAAGATAGATATTTTGAAAATACCTTGACTTCAGAATTTGGATCTAAGGATATGGTACTTTAAAAAAGAGATTCTTCTTTTGATTTCACAGAGGATGAGACCCTGTGGATTGTTTCTATTCCAATATGGTATGATAGACTATGCCCTCCTGAAAGATCACCATGAATATCTTCAGAAAATTACTTCACCCAACAGGTTATACCATGAAAGACCTAATTAACAGCACCCCTATACAGCAGGAAGAAGTTTGGAGAGCAATAACGATGTCCATTTTCCCAGATATTGTTTTTAAATTTTCTTTTACATTTAAAGGGAGATATGATATAGATATGAATAATTTGTATTAGTATGGATTTCAAGGTCAATTTTATTATATGTATATGCATATTTCTAATCTTGATTAAGGTGTTGTGATTGTGTAGTTCATTTAAAATGTAATGTATATAGGTTGTTAATGGATAAACATCAATAATAATCAAGCTTGTATTCATGTTAGTTAGATTTTCTAGATATATAGAGATATATTTCAGTTAGATAGTCATTCTTCATACCCTTCAAAGACTACAGAATATGGCATTTAAAATGTTTTAATAATTTAGGGTTTTTCATGACAACGAGACACGTCTGCTCCTGACAGCATCAATCTACTTCAAGAAGAAGATGGGCATAGAAGAGGCGCCTTATGGAGTTGGATAGCCATTTGGGCAAGAAACTGCTCTTGCCTGGACTGTTGCATTAACTGGACACAAAAACCTGCAGAGAGAGGACTGTTGAACTTACCTAAAGGTGAGATGATCTTTCGGGGTTCCTGATTTATGAAAGAGTCTCCGAGACATCATGAAGGACACAGCAAAAAGTGACTGAACTAGCCGGGTGATGGTGGTGCACATCTTTAATCCCAGTACTCGGGAGGCAGAGGCAGGCGGATCTCTGTGAGTTCGAGACCAGCCTGGTCTACAAGAACTAGTTCTACGACAGGCTCCAAAGCCACAGAGAAACCCTGTCTCAAAAAA
>NW_004949292.1:114895-116885 GCF_000317375.1 Microtus ochrogaster | reverse complement strand
TGCTTGTTACCTGTTTTGTTATATTTAATTTTACTATGTTAAAGTTAAAGCCTTCCTTTTTGTTTAAACAAAAACGGGATATGGTGTAGGAGTTTCTTCTGTTCATGTGTTGCTTTCATTGGCTAATGAATAAAGAAACTGCTTTGGGTCTGATAGGGCAGAACTTAGGTAGGCATAGGAGACAGAACTGAATGCAGGGAAGAAGGGCAGAATGAGAGACACTATGGATCTTCTGCCTGAGATAGACACTGGTTAAAACCTTACCAGTAAGCCACAGTCACATGGTGATGTGCAGATTAATAGAAATAAGTTAAATTAAGATATAAGAATTAGTTAATACAAAACTAGAGCTAATGGGCCAAGCACTGTTTTAATTAATACAGTTTCTGTACGGTTATTTTGGATATAAGCTAGCCTTGTGGCTAGGACAAACAAGGGCCACTCTCTCCTTGAAAGAACCAACCACAGTTCCCACTCCCTTCCCTTCTCTTGCTTTCCCCATCTTACCCACCCAGACTCCCATCCACCCCTTAGAAGGGGTAAGGCTCCCATGGAGAGTCAACAAAGTCTGGCATATCAAGTTTAAGGAGGACTAAGCCCCTTCCTCTTTTATGGAGGCTCAGCAAGGTATCCCTCCATAATAAATGAGATCCAAAAAGCTAGTTCATACACCTGGGATAAATCCTGGTCCCACAGCCAGTGTCCCTACAGACTGCTCAAGTCACACAACTGTCATTCACAGTCACAGGATCTGATTTGTTCATACGTAGGTTCCCCAGCTACCAGTCCAGAGCCAGTAAACTCCCATTAGTATTGGAAGGAGGGCTGTTTGTTTTGTTTCCTGGACACCTGGCAGCTAAGACCCAAAATAATCACACAGAAACCATATTATTTAAAACATTGCTTCGCACGTTAGCTCTAGCTTCTTATTGGCTAACACTCATATCTTAATTTAACCCATCTAATAATCTGTGTATCACCGTGTTGCTGTGGATTACCAGGTAAAGTTCCCTGCATCTGTCTCCTGAAGGGCTACATGGCTTATTTCTGTCTGTGCCTCCTTTCTCCAAGAATTCAGTTCAGTTTTCCCCACCTAGCTCTGTTCTACCTTATCAGGCCAAGCCAGTTTCCTTATTAACTAATGGCATTCACAGCATACAGAGAAAAATCCCAAATCACCTCCCCTTTTCTGTTTAAATATAAAGGAAGGTTTTTACTTTAACATGATAAAATTGCATATAACAAAGCAGTTATCAAGCAAGAATTACAGTTACAATACTTTATTTTTACTTTATTTTATTTTACTATATTTACTTTATCTTTTGTCATAACTAAGGAAAACTATAACTATAAGAATAATTCTCCAACTCTATAAAAGACTCCAGAAAGATATAATATTACCTAAGTAAACAGGAAGTGCATTGTAATCAACTTCCAAAACTCTAGAATTGATAGAGATATCTCTATGTCGGACAGTCACCCAAAATTCTTCTGTATCATTGGGGTATCAATCTTCAGCCTACAGCCCCATAGTATTCAGCAGACTTTTTATGAAGCAAGAAATCTCAAAGACACTTCTGCCTATATTGACAGTCTGTCAGTCACATTTTTCTGTGTACTGAAGAATGTCTGGCAGATTCTTTCATAGAGTAGGAACCCTGAAGGATTATCTTACCATTAGGCAAATTCAGCAGTCATTTCTCTGTGGGTCTTGGATGTCCAGTTCATCAAGCAGTCCAGGAAAGAACAGTTTCTTGCTCTAATGCTAGCAAACTTCATAAGGAGCCTCTTTCATGCCCATCTTCCTCTTGAAGTAATTGGTGCCACCTGGAGCAGATGTGTCTCACTTCATGAAAAGTCCTAACTTCTTAAAACATTTTAAATGCCATATTCTGTAGTTTTTAAAAGATTCGAAGAATACCTATGTAACTGAAATATAAATCTGTACATCTAGAAAACATAACTAACATAAATAGAAGTTTGACTATTA
>NW_004949292.1:82474-111498 GCF_000317375.1 Microtus ochrogaster | reverse complement strand
CTCTTCTGTTTCTATATTGTGAAATACATTAAGGAGTATAGGTATTAGGTCTTCTTGGAAGTTCTGGTAGAATTACATTTTAAAATTTTCTGTACAAACACATAACTTTAATCAAGAGCAGAAATGTACACATAACAATATTGAGCCCAAATTTGCCTTAATAGACCAATATCCATACCAAAGCAAATCTCTAGAGCATACTATCTTGAAGGCGGATCGCCAGGTGAAGGCGGATCAAATTAATTCAGGCCAATTGGTATAATATAAAAGCAACTTTAATATAAAGGAGCACTCACGCAACCGAAGTTCCAGCGATGCCCAGAAATAGGAGCCAGGAAGAAGGGGTCACCAGCGTTTGTGCACCGCAATTTATAGAGATTTTCCCGAGGCCGTCCCGCCCCCAATGGGCGGGCTCTCTCTACACTATCTCAGGTCAGCTGTGTTTGTTGGTTTCCTCATCATGATCTTGACCCCTTTGCTCATATAATCTCTCTTCCCTCTCTTTGATTGGACACTAGGAACTTGGCCCAGTGCTTAGCTGTGTATCTCTGCATCTGCTTTCATAAGTTGCTGGATGAAGGTTCTATGATAACAATTAAGATGGTCATCAATCTGATTATAGGACAAGACCAGTTATGGCACCTTCTCTACTATTACTTAGGGCCTTAGCTGGGGTCATCCTTGTGGATTCATGGGAATTTCCCTATTATCAGATTTCTCCCTAACCCCTCTATCAAGGTATCTATCATAACTATGAAATCAGTGCCTGGGGTTTGGGGTGGGGAATGAAAATTCAACAAGTGAACAGTACCCACTCCTACTCAGATGCCACAATTCTAATGCCAGGCAAGCAATTCTCACAATTCCATCTTCTTGGTTTTATGAGAAGCTTTGACTTTAACCCAGACCTGGTTCATACAGGATAATGAACATATGCAGATTTGCCTGTCATATTTTTCATACTAATACATTTCTCTATTTATACTCCAAGTAAACAGTGAGCTGTAGATTCCCTTATCTTTTCAGGCTTTGACTTCCCCCCCAGGCAATCCTGAAAATGCCAGACCCAAGTCACAACATTGGTAAGAATTACTTTAAGGAAGAGTTTAATGAATAAGATATCATTTAAGCATGCAAAATACACTTCCATACAAAGAAGCCCATGACAGATAATCTAGTAGATTTAAATGTTACTTCAATAAGAAATAGTGAAAAATAAGTCTTCCTTTAACAAACATGTGGACATATCAAACTATCTTGGAAACCCAGTAGTAAGGGACCTTTCCATTTTTTTGTCAGCCATCATGCATTCAATTAAAAATGTGTCTAAAAACAGTCTGTAGAACTGATACCAACAATTTAACTTGTGTATGGATGACAAAAAAATAGAGGTTTGAGATTTCAGAAATACATATACAATAAACAAAAATATGTTATTCCCTAACATGTCATGTGAGGCCAAACTGCAGCCACATTTCAAGAAATTAAAGGAACTGGCAAAGTGACTGACTCTCAAGAAAGTTGCAGAGTGGGAGAAGGCTAATATACTTAAAGATGGGGCTTCAACTTGAGAGCCTAGGGTTTCATCTTGGGGAAAAATTGCTGCAAGGCTCGTTTATCTCAGGTCTGTGAGTTGCTTTCCAATTCTAAGGAGTCCTTCTTTTTTTAAGCCTCTGGTGTGTCAGGTGGGCTGTGGGCCATGGTTAACTGCTCGTAGAGATGTGACAGACAGCATTCACCTGCAGTTTCACACAGTTCAGAACTGGAACTGGCCATTCCATTCCGAGAGAGTGATCTCTCCCTTGCTGTTACTGGTCTGTGTTTTACCATCCTAAGGAAGAGAAAATGCCATGCTGTGCCCTACATGTGTCAAATGGAATAAGATCATAAAACAATTTAGTGTGTAGAAGGAGCAGCAGGCTGCACTTGTGCTGCCCGGCTCCCAGCAGCCTGGCTAGCTCATGCACCAAAATAACAACAACACACAAATTGTATTCTTTTAAACATTGCCTGGCCCATTATATTTAGCCTCTTCTTTGCTAACTCTCACATCCTGACTAACCCATTTCTAGTAATCTGTGTAGCACCACGAGGTGATGGCTTACCAAGAAGATTCTAATGTACGTCCATCTTGGGCTGGAGCTTCATTGTGTCTGCCCAGAGAGGAGAGGCATGGCGATTGCCTCACTTCCTCACAGTATTCTGTTCTGTCTACTCCACCCACCTAAGGGCTGGCCTATCAATTGGGCCAAGGCAGTTTCTTTATTAACCAATGAAATTAACTCCTCCATCATTTCCCCTTTTTTTGTTTAAACAAAAAGAAAAGGCTTTCACTTTAACATAGTAAAATTACATATAACAAAAGAGTTATCAAGTAAGAATTACAATATTTATATCTACTTAATCATAACTAAGGAAAACTATACCTATAACTATCTATTCTTCAACTCCATCAAAGACTCCAGAAGGATATAGTATTACCTAAGCAAACAACTTCCAAAACTCTAGAAATTACAGAGACATCTCACTGCCTGGACAGTCACCCAAAGTTCTTTTGTACTGCTGGGGAATCCATCTTCGGCTTTTAGGCCTATAGTATCCAGCAACATTTCCATGAATCAGGAAATTTCAAAGGCGGTTCAGTCACTATCTGCTGTGTCCTGCAGAATGTCTCACAGACTCTTTCATAAATTAGGAACCTCGAAAGATCATCTCATCGTTAGGCAAGTTCAGCAGTCCTCTCTCTGAGGGTTCTCTGTGTCCAGTTTATGCAATAGTCCAGGCAAGAGCAGTTTCTTGCCCAAAATGGCTAACAAACTCAATAAGGAGACTCCTTGATGCCCATCTTCCTCTTGAAGTAGATTGGGGCTGCCAGGAGCAGATGTGTCTCATTGTCATGAAGAGATCTAAGTTATTAAAACATTTAAAATGCCATATTCTCAAGCCTTTGAAAGATATGAAGAATGCCCATCTGAAATGTATCTATGCACATCTAAAAAATCTAACCAACATGACTACAAGCTTTACTATTATCAATGATTATCCATTAACAACCTATATATATTACATTTTAAATGAACTACACAATCACAATACCTTAGTGAAGGTCAGAAATACATATAACAAAACTGACCTTAAACTTGTATCAATAAAACAAGATTCATACCAATGCAAATTATTCATATCTATATCATATCCCCCTTTAAATATAAAAGAACATTTATAAACAATATTTGGGATCATGGGAGCAATTTTTTCTCTCCAAACTGCTTCCTGCTGAATGGGGGCACTGTTATTCAGGTCTTTCATGGTATAACCTGTGTACCAGATTCATCTCAGTCAGCAGTTGAGTGAACTAATTTTTGAAGGTGTTCACAGAAAACTTTCAGGAGGGTGTGGTCTATCATACCATATTGGAATGGAAGCAATCCACAGGGTCTCATCCACTGTGAAAACAAAAGAAGAATCTCTTTTCCAAAATATCATATCCTTAGATCCAAATTCTGAAGTCAAGGTATTTCAAAATATCTATCTTGGATTAGTTCAGCAGCATTTATAAACAAACATCTTTTAGCAACTGTTGCTCCTTCCTCAGCATTCAAACAATTCAAAGAGAGCATAATAGCATACAGAATCAAGATTCTCTGTGTATTTTCCATCTTTGTGTGGCTTTATTTTAACCTCTATTTCATTTATTTTTACTTTTATTTTTTTTGAGACAGGTTCTCTGTATATCTTTGTCCTAGAATAACTCTGTAGAGCAGACTGTCCTTGAATTCTCAGAGATCCGTCTGTTTCTGCCTCCCAGGCATTGGGATTAAAGGTGTGTCCTGCCACACCTTGAAGTCACAGAGGTCAATCTACCTCTGCCCCTTGAAGTCTCAAAGATCAATTTACCTCTACCTCTCAAGTTTTGGGATTAAATGTGTGTACTACCACACCTAACTACTCTCTTTCTTCCTTTTTTTCACTTTAAGAACTTTAACTTTTAGACTGCATATACTTTTAACACACTGTAAACTATTTAGAGTTTTTTGTTTGTTTTTGAATCTCTCTTTGCTGTATCTCTCTTTTTCTGACCACATGAGCATTTAAATTACTGAGCAATATGTGTAGGATTAAAGCCGTGGCTTTGCCGGCCAGATCCATCCCATTTCTTTGCTTTCCAGTCTCATGGTGGAGGTACCGGCTGTAGCCATGTTTATTGCCACAAGTCTATGGCGTTTCAAGGTCCCTGCCAGCAAGCAAGCTGTAGCATTCTGCTCACAGACCACACTCAGTTGGACTGCCTGCCTGAAAGAGTCAGAGTTTGCCCTGACACGATGGCCCAGAAAGCTGGCATTTTAAAACGCCACAACTTTTTTCCTGATATGGCTGAAAACAGAAAAGCATGCATTAAGCTTTTCACCAAACATCATTTAAGTGTTTTGTGGCATGACTTCTTAAAAGAGCTGGAGGGTTTTGCAGCTAAAGCTGAGTCAGGAACCCTCTCTTAGATGAGAGCACTTCCTTGCCTCTAGCAAGCAGAGCAGACCTGAGAAATTGCTGCTACCAAGAAAACATGCTTTACTCTATAATTTCCCAAGCTTTCAGTGGATTCAGTTACCCACGTTGGGCAGCCATTTTTAGAAGGAGTAGTGGGCTGCACTCCTGCCACCCTGCTCCTGACTGCCTTGCTAGCTCATGCCCTGAAATAACAACACACAAATTGTATTATTTCAAATACTGCCTGGCCCATTATATTTAGCCTCTTCTTGGCTAACTCTTACATCCTGACTAATCCATTTCTAGTAATCTGTGTAGCACCACGAGATGGTGGCTTACCAGGAAGATTCTAGTGTATGTCCATCTTGGGCTGGAGCTTCATCACAGAGAAGAGAAGCATGGTGATTACCTCACTTCCTCCCAGCATTCTGTTCTGTCTACTCCACTCACCTAAGGGCTGGCCTATCAAATGGGCCAAGGCAGTTTCTTTATTAACCAATGAAATTAACTCCTCCATCATACTGTAATAGGAAATAGAAAATACACTGAAGGAGACCACAATATGATACCCTCAAATATGTCATATACTTTCTGTATTCCCTGTAGTGTATAAAAACCCAGGACATATTTTTATAGAATATATGTACCTCCTCTTATCTCTACCAGAACAGATGTTTGAGCCACCACAGACAAATCAGCATACACCTGCCAACTGCTATGCAGGGTCCTAATCATCTTCAGTTTTACCTGCTGCCTCCAGTTGAACTTTTCCAATACTTAGCATTACAGAAAATGATGATTTCATTTTAATTGGTTTATTTTATTATGTTTTGTTTTCATATACTTTTTGAAGTAGTTTGGAGTTCAGAATAGTTAAGCAGAAAGGGGAGTTTTATGTACTCCTCCAGTTTCTTCTGTTAAAATTGTATTATGCAAAAAATAAACTCCAAGCACTAGAAGTACCATAAGATATTATAAACACATTCCTAAGTCTAGTATTCATGAGTCATAGGGAAAGGAGAAAGATTCAGGCAAGGTTGAGTTAGGTTTTTTTGTTTGGTTGGTTGGTTTTTGTTATATTTTGAAACAGGGTCTTGTGTAAACTGTGCTAGCCTCAAAATTACTATGTAGCAGAGCTTCAAACTCATGGTACTCCATGTTCTACCTCCTGAGTTCTGGGATACAGGCTTGAACTACCACACCCAGAATGCTGAAAAGATCTGCTCTTACGTCTTCTCTCTAATAGCCACATAGTCAATGACAACATTTTAGGTTCTACTTGCAAAATTATGATTCACAAATTCCTATTTGAGAATATTTGATTTAGACATCAGTGTCAACAATAAAGGCCATTTTGGCATTCCTTTTATAAAAGGAGTTCAATTAATTTCCATCTGAACATGCCATGTTTAGCATAATTCCAGGGACTGACCTGACAGGGGAAGCAAGGGAATGAAGGAAAAAACACACAGATGCGGGAACAAAAAAGCTGAGATCAGCTGGACTCTGCTCTCTAATGGAGAAGCTGCATCACACCAGAAGGAGGTGACGTTGCATACAGCAGACAAGAAGGTAGAGTGTTGAAGGAGCTGCAGGCAGGTCTGCTTTTTGTCTCCCAGCTCCCTGCCACCGGCTAGCTTTACCCAAAATAATTACACGGAAACTGCATTCTTTAAACACTGCTTGGCCCATTAGCTCACGTCTCTTACTGGCTAACTCTCATATCTTGCTTTAACCTATATCTAATAATCTGTGTAGCACCATGAGGTGGTGTCTTACCAGGAAGATTCTAGTGTACGTCCATCTTGGGCTGGAGCTTCATTGCATCTGCCTTGGAGAGGAGAAGCATGGTGTCTGGCTCACATCCCTCTTCCTTCCAGAATTCTGTTCTGTCTACTCCACCTACCTAATTTTCTGACCTATCAGGCCAAGCAGTTTTCTTTATTGATTAACCAATGAAACAACAGATTGACAAATGAACTTCCCACATCAGTGGAGTTTATTGTTTAAGAGCCAGCCTAGTCATGGGTACAGGTCTAGCTAATCTCTGTAAAAATGATCTCTGTGGGGGACCAGTTTTCAAACTATAATTATCTGAGAGAAGAAACTAAGGTAGACGTTTTTTTCTGCACACACTTTCATCATTCTCATTCTGACACCTGAGGAAGGCTTTGCTGTCATTGTCAGCCTAACCTGGGGGAAGGCTTTGCCCACTTTCACTGCAGGTTGACATGGCAGTGCCCGTGTCAACAATGCACATTCACTCAAGACTTGATTTGCTCATAGTTTCCTCTGCTCCCTACTGTAGGAGCCTGTCACATAAATTCACCCCCCTCCCCATTGAGCCTCATGGTTCAGATTAATATACCAATATTAATAACAGAAGTTAAATTTAAAAAGGGATCCCATCCAATCATCCAAACTAATCAGAAAAGAATGAAAATGGAGTTTTGCATCCCCATGTCCTTAGAACCAATACACCACAAAGAGCTTTGTCCTAGTTGTAAATCTGACCAAGTAGGAAATCTAGATAAAGAGGCTTTTGCACATGTAGTGATATCATTGCGTCTGGCCACTGTTGTGCTTTGCCAACAACTGCTACTGAACACTTGCCACCTTTCCTGCTGCTGTAGAGGCTCAGGATTAGTTGCAGAGAGGCCAGCAGCCCTGTAACTTCATCTGTTGGTTCAGCAGGCAGGCAGGAAACAAGTAGTAAGAGAGATAGAGAAACCTCTGAAATCATCAGTTTGAATATCCTGCCTTGCTTGACTAGGCAAGTCTGAAAAGGAGTGGGGTAAATCAGACCCAAAGCCAAAGGGCTAGCTGTGGCTGCTCAAATGGAGAAGAAGGGCACCGTTTGGGAGCAGGTTGGGATAAGAGAGATGCTCTTCTCTTGGGACAGTGTATGAGGCAGAAGACGTTTGGATGTGGACACAATGGATATTTTGTGATGGGTGATTCTTTGTTCAGGGTTCTATGTACTGTAGGATGTTTAACAGCACCTCTGGTTCTATGCCATTAAATTACTATAGCAACCTTGTGTTAGTTACTTTTCTTGTTGCAACAACAAAACGGCAGAGAAGAGTAGCTAGGGAAGGAAGAGATTGTTTTGGTTCAGTTAGAAGATAGGATCTATCATGGCATGGGGAGGGAGGTGCAGGGCTTGGAGGATGGCACCAAGAGCATTAAGCAGCATCTGCAGTCAGGAATCAGAGTTGAATGATGGTCTCAGGTCCCTTTCTTTTTTTATATCCTCTTCAATTAAGTCTAGGACTACAGCTTATGGAATGGTGATATCCACATTTAGGGTGGGTCTTCCCACTTTAATTAATTTTCTCATATACACGCTCAGATGTTTTGTCCACAGTGATTCTGAATCTCATCAATCTTGATTGGCAATCAAAATTAGCCATAACAATCCCCTACAGGTTAGACAACAATTGAGATCCACCAATAGAACACATAGCAGACATTTTAGCATGCTGTATTTAGGTCTTTTGGTACCAAATGATCCTAATTACCCTCTATTACAGGTGAATTGTGACTTCCCAACAAGATACGCTGTGGTCCTAGCCTTCAGTCTTTCAGAATGTGACCTTATTTGAAAGTAATGCTTTTGTCAATATCAATACCTAAGATAAGTCTGTAGTAGTATAGGGGGTGCCCCAACCCAGCTTGACTGGTGTTCTCATAAGAAGGTATTTATGTGAGCAGGTGTAGGTGTAGGGAGAATGTTATGTGATGACAGAGGTAGATTGTATTAAATGAATGCCACAAATGACAAACAACATTGCAAGTCAAGACAAGGACATGTTAAGAGAAAGTGTCTAACAACAATATCTTGGTTTTGTAGATTGAGATCTCAGAAGAAGCAGACAAAACATTCCTGTTGTTAAACTGCCCCCTTTGTGTGATACTTTGCTCTTGCAATAAAAAAAATACAATCTCTTTGCGAAAGTTTTTTACCAAAGCCAGGCAATGAGTGGTTCTAGGATTAGTATATTGAGCCATAGTACCTGATTTTCTGGAGAAATCAGAAAAGAGAGAGGCCTGATACCCATCCCCAGCTTGAACCAGTTTTCTCATCTCTCTTTAAGTCAATTATTTGCTCAAATAGGCTATTCCTGTGAACTTTTGATTAAATGTTGAAGACTCAACACAATCCTATAAATTATTCATTCATGTTTTCCTTTTCTCTTCTTCATCTTCCTTCATTCTTTCATCAAGACCAGTATGCAGGAATATTGGAGAAAGCATTTATCTATGCAAAGCACAAGCCCATTCACTATCCTATATGTCAGTGTCGAACAGTAGCAAAGTTAGAATCTCAAATGCCTTGCATGGTTCCTTTCTTTCAGCTTTCCTTCCTGAAAAATATGGCTTACAGGGCCCAGTTAGATTGCTTAGAGTGTAAGAACTATTGCCACCATGCCTGACAACCTGAGTTAAAACTTCTGGACCTACAATGATGGAAGAAGAGAACCAACTCTTACAAGTTGTCCTTTGAAGGCTCAAAAGACTCAAAGGAAAAAAGAAAAGATAGAAAGGCTCTGAGAAGGACCACTGACATTTTAGAATTTCTTATTGTTTAAATTTATGCATACATCATATGGTAATTATATGTTTAGTTTTCTAAGGAAATTCCATACTATTTCCCATAATGACTACATCACCTTACATTTCCACCAGAAGTTTGGTAGGCTTTCTTCAGCTCCTCACTGATACTGTTTTATTTCTGATAGGAGCAATCCTTATGGAAAGGTGATTTTCCACTGTGCTTTTGATTTATATTTTTCTGATGATTGGTGAGGTATGTCATCTTTTTATGTCCTTTTATATGATGTGGGACAATGGTTTATACCCTGTCGACTGTATTTTAATAAAACGCTGATTGGCCAGTACCTAGGCAGAAAGTATAGGCAGGACAACCAAGCAGGAAGTAGAGTTGGGCAATAAGAACAAGAGAATTCTGGAAAGAGGAAAGCTCTGTCTGCATCATGACTGAGATGCAGAGAAAACAAGATGTGATTGCCTTGCCAAATTGTAGTAATATGAGCAGCAGGGCTGCTTCCCACCACCCAGCTAGCTTTACACGTCAAATAATTACACGGAAACTGTATTCTTTTGAACACTGCCTGGCCCATTTATTATACGTCTTATTGGCTAGCTCTTACATATTGATCTAACCCATTTCTAATAATCTCTGTTGCCCACGAGGTAGCTTACCAGGGAAGATCTTAACCTGCTGCTGTGTCGGGTGGGAGAATCATAGCGACTGACTGACTTGGCTTCTTTTCCCAGCATTCTTTTTTGTCTACTCCACCTACCTAATTTTCCATCCTATCAAAGGCCAAGCAGTCTCTTTATTAATTAACCAATGAAACAACAGATAGAAATATGACCCTCCTCCATCATTTCCCCTTTTTCTGTTTAAACAAAAAAGAAGGCTTTCACTTTAACATACTAAGATTACATATAACAAAACAGTTATCAAGCAAGAATTACAGTTACAATATTTATATCTATTTTATCCTTTATCATAACTAAGGAAAACTATAACTATAACTAACCATTCTTCAACTCCATCAAAGACTCTAGAAAGATATAATATTACCTAAGCAAACAAGAAGTCCAAAACTCTAGAAATGACAGAGACATCTCGCTGTCTGGACAGTCACTCAAAGTTCCTCTGTACTGTTGGGGCATCTATCTTCGGCCTTCAGGCCCATAGTATCCAGCAGACTTTTCCATGAGCAGGAAATTTCAAAGACAGTCAGTCACTTTCTGCTGTGTCCTGCAGAATGTCTCAGACTCTTTCATAAGTCAGGAACCCCGAAAGACCATCCCATCTCAACTTTAGGCAAGTTCAGCAGTCCTCTCTCAGCGAGTTTTCTGTGTCCAGTTTATATAACAGTCCAGGCAAGAGCAGTTTCTTGCCCAAATGGCTAACCAACTCAATAAGGTACCTCTTCGATGCCCATCTTCTTCTTGAAGTAGATTGGTGCTGCCAGGAGCAGATGTGTCTCACTGTCATGAAAAACCCTAAGTTATTAAAACATTTACATGCCATATTCTGTAGCCTTTGAAATATATGAAGAATGTCTATCTTACTGAAATATATCTCTATATATGTAGAAAATTTAACTAACATGACTACATGCTTGACTATTATTGATGATTATCCATTAACAACCTATATTTCTAATTATACATTACATTTTTAAATGAACTACACAATCACAATACCTTAATCAATATCAGACATACATATAACAAAATTGACCTGAAAATCCATACCAATGTAAATTATTCATATCTATATCATATCCCCCTTTAAATATAAAAGAACATTTATAAACAATATTTGGGAACATGAGCGTAGTTTTTTTCTCTCCAAACTGCTTCCTGCTGAATGGGGGTGTCGTTAATTAGGTCGTTCATGGTATAACCTGTGTGTTTGTTTCATCTCAGTTGGCAGTTGAAAGAAGCAATTTTTTGAGGGTGTTCACAGCAACCTTTTAGGAGGGCGTGGTCTATCATATCATATTGAGATAGAAGAAATCCACAGGGTCTCACCCTCTGTGAAAACAAAAGAAGACTCTCTCCAAAGCATCATATCCTTAGACCCAAATTCTGAAGTCATAATACCCTCATGAAATCCATTCTGGTTTAGCTTGGCAGCCCATGTAATGAAATGTCTCTCTGTACTTAGCTCCTTCACTGTCAAAAATTTTAAGGAAAACACAATGTATATAATACAGACTCTCTGTGAATTTTCCATTTTTGTGTGGCTTAGTTTTCTTTACTTCTTTTAATCTATAACATTAAGTTTATTTTCTATATTCTTTTTCTTCTCTCTCCCAAGTCTATGTATACTCATCCAACATTGTGACATACAGAGGTCTTTTTTTTAAAGTTTCATTGAAATCTCACTTTATTTTTTTAAAATATTTATTTATTATGTATACAATGTTCTGTCTGTGTGTATGCCTGCAGGCCAGAAGAGGCACCAGACCTCAACCACAGATGGTTGCTGGGAATTGAACTCAGGACCTTTGGAAGAGCAGGCAATGCTCTTAACCACTGAGCCATCTCTCCAGCCCCCCCCCCCACAGAGGTCTTTTATGTCTGAATCTGTCATATTATCAATCTGTAATATTTTTATTATCCATGAGCATTTCTTAAAATGTTAAACACTTCTTAAAAACTTAAGTTGAGCCACATAGGGGTAATACAGTACCGCCTGTTTCCTGCCGAGTCTAAACCTTAACTGAGCTGTTATTATGGTAATTATGGTAGTTCCTGCCTGAGACCAGCATGGTTCAGCATGGAAGAGCTGAGCCGCTCCTGCCTCAGAGCCATTTGGTGCCCTTGAGCCACACACAGTTCCAGGCACATAGCAGTCCACATTGCCATCAATCAAGCCATAGCACTTTACTTCAAATGCTCCATTCAAAAGTTCTCTCTCCCGCAAGAGCCAGACAGAGATCGCAATGGCAGCACAGCCCAGAAAGCTGGCATTTTAAAACAGGTAGTTTTTTCCTGCTGCTGAGTCAGGAAAATTTCTTTGCGGCGAGCCACCCACAAACAGCCAAAAGCTGTGTTAAACTCTCTCTCTCCCTTTTTTTTAAAGCCCTCTCAAGTTTTTAAGTGGATTTAGTTCATCACGTTGGAGCGCCACTCTGTATTAATATGAGCATCAGGGCTGCTTCCCAACACCCAGCTAGCTTTACACCTGAAATAATTACATGGAAACTGTATTCTTTTGAACACTGCCTGGCCCATTTATTATAGTGTCTTATTGGCTAGCTCTTACATATTGATCTAACCCATTTCTAATAATCTCTGTTGCCCACGAGGTAGCTTACCAGGGAAGATCTTAACCTGCTGCTGTGTCAGGTGGGAGAATCATAGCGACTGACTGACTTGGCTTCTTTTTCCCAGCATTCTGTTTTGTCTGCTCCACCTACCTAATTTTCAGTCCTATCAAAGGCAAGCAGTTTCTTTATTAATTAACCAATGAAACAACAGATAGAAAGATGACCCTCCTCCATCACCAAATAAGGTACCAAGCCACATGGCTAACATAGACAAGAATAATGGGCAAATATAAGTTATAAGACTTAATAAGAAGTCTGAGCTACTAGGCCAATTAGTTTATAATTAATGTAGACCTCTGTGTGTTTCTTTGGGACTCAACGATGGTGGCAACTGGGCAGGACAGAAAGTTCTGCCAGCAGAAAGTACTGGGCAGAAGTCTCAGTCAACATTTATAAGATATTATTAAATGAGATTTTTTGCATATTTTAATTCCACTTTTAGGTATTCATGCAAAAGACTAAAATCAGTATACTAAATAGGTATTTATTTACACTCCCATACCCACTAAAATTTTTTTAACATAACCTAGACATGGAAACAGCTTAAATATTCATTAACTGATAAATAAACAAAGAAAACATGGGATATGTGAAGAGTAGTATACTATTCACTCACATATAAGAAGAAAATTCTGTAATCTAAGAGTATATGGAAGTGTCTTCAGAACTCTGCTAAGAGAAATAAGCCTGACACAGAACAATAGATAAATCCTGAGATAGAAAGACAGACAAATCGTGACATCACACACACACACACACACACACAGCCCCTAAAGCCATTTAAATTGTAGAATAACATCAGAATGCTGGCTACTGTAGGGTAAAATAGGGGAATATTTATTGAATATCACTAACTGTGAGAATAGGACATCTTGGTGTTTATAGTTAATAATATTGCATTTTATACATGAAATACATGTTAGGATAGACTTCATGTGATTTTACCACACACAAACATACTGAAACCTATGAAAAATGATGTGTATGTGAATTATCATGATTATCATAATTACTTCACAACATATGCATATATTAAACAAGGTTTTATACATTTAAGTGTATATCACATGTACTATTTATATTTCTGTTGCTTTAATAAAATGCCATGACCAAGGTGATTTATAGAAGAATTCACCTTAGTTTATTGTTCCAGAGGGTAAGGGTTATTAATCATGTCAAGGAGTCATGGCAGTGAGCATTAGGCACTGCTGCAGGATCAGGAAGCTTGGAGATCACAACTTTAACTGAAAGTACAAAGCAGAATAAACTGAAAGTGGTATGAGACTGTATAATCTTAAAGGTTGTCCTTGTAATGCATTTCCTTCAGCAGGGCTACAATAGTTATATGCCCTCAAACAGTGCTACTGATGGAACCAAGTGTTCAAATACCCAAGCATATTTCTCATTAAAACCACAACACCATCTTATTAGTCACTTTTGCCTAAAGAAAGCTATGTAAAACTAAAGAAGTAAGACATATTAAACTAAGAAAACACTTAGTACATGGATTACATACATTCAAAATTTTCTGGTAGCTTGACATCAAGGCCTCCCAGACATTAGAAGTCTCTCCAAGTACCAAGTCTGTTAAGGAAGACAGAGGAAAGGGAAATGTAGTACTTGCAACCAGCAGGTGATTCAAGTATACCCACAGAAGCCTGTGGTCAGAGCCCCACTTCTTTATTAGTTTAACTTTTTTGTCTTGGCACAACTACTAGCCATACATCCAGATTTGTATTTACCAAAGAGTATGTTTGGGGATAGCTCAGTTCAGCCTGTACATGGAGGAGAAAAACATATATAGGTTCTGGGGGTTAAGGTGTAGATATCTGTGAGAGGAGAATTGTTTGACCATCCAGATCTCTATTCTGCAATGATTTCGCATAGCATACTGTGTTGCCCTTTAGCTCATGGAGCACAGGCAAGGGCGCTGTCAAGAAACACAGTAGGAAGGACTTTGCCCTTGACCTTTAGCAAGAACTAGAATATTATTTGTCTTTGCTTCTTGAAGTTGTCATAAGCATCAAGAATCCCACTTTACTTCTTTGAGGCTCATCTCAAAGAAGTATAATAATCTGAATAATAGTCACTGATAGTATATAATCTGAATATTAACTAATAGTAACTTCCAAGCCTAAGTTTTCAGATTTCATGATGCAAGTCTGTGAGTATCTGACACATTAATAACACATATTTGAGGCTTCAGATGTAACTCAATTGGTAGAACCTTTGGATATAGCAAAGCCATATAACTACCCTATATCACTGTGAAAGAATATCTTAGTTATATTTCAAAATGCCCCATTAATGCTGTTTGAAGTGAATACACATGACAAAAAAAAAGCTTTTGCTGATGTGAATCGAGGTAAAAATCTTTGACATAAGGAAAGTTTCCTAGCTTATCAGGGTATGCTCAGTATAACCAAAACAAACTCTGTAACAGGGAGGCAAGAGGTATGGTATAACACAGACTTGATAATGTTAACTCTGTTAATCATAGTTGTTTAGAGGAACATAATAAAGAGAATAACTATATTTTAAAAGGATTTATTAGATTGGCTTACACACTGCAATCTGAGTAATTGAATAATGGTTGTCACACAGTGAAGAGGCTGAGAACCCAGTAACTGTGCAGTACCTAAAGCTGGGTATCTCAGCAGTCCCATTGTGACAATGAAGAACCAGAAGATTCCTGGAAAGCCACCGTTCTCCAGCCCTTGGAATTGTAAAGAAACTGAGTTATGATATCAATGAAGGAATAGCAAGCAGAAATATTATTTCAGCAATAAAAGCCTAACATACTGTATCAAAATCATCAAATATATTTCCAAGTTAGATGATTCCCTGATAGTAATATAATAATATGTTGAAGGATATATGCATCCAGGAGCCATGTAGAAGTCTGTGGCCCGTGTTATCTCCAAAAACTGTGTTGATGTCTATAGTCTGCCAGTAGAAGCCATATGGAAGTCCATGATCCAGGCTGCCTTTGACTGAAAAGGGCAGGAAAGCTTCTTTTGTAGTGATGTTGATGACTGAAGACTCACAGTTGAGAATGGGAGACATAGAAGGCTTCTGTGACAACCTCTCCTCACCACTCTCACCCTGGACCCAAAAAGAAATGGTATAGACATGAAGGTATTTGAAGAGAACTCTTAAAAGTTGTGATAGGGATCCTGAAATGTAGCAATTCACAGTTGATGGTTTATGCCAGAAATTGATGGGGGGAAAGAATCAGTTTTCTTTGTGGTATTTTTCTTCTTTTTTTTCCCTTTTTCTTTTTCTTGGGCGAAGTCCTAAAGCAGGGTCTATGAACCTGGGAGGACTGGGGAGTGAATGCAATCAGGGTGCATTATGTGAAACTCCCAAATAATGAATAAAATATTGCATTGGAAAAGAAGAAAGATGTGTGCTGACTAATGTTTCTGTCCTGCCTGATTCCTGCATTTGTTAAGTCCCAAAGAACTCACACAGAGGTCTATATTAGTTATAAACTGATTGGCCTATTAGCTCAGGCTTCTTATTAATTCTTCTAACATATATTAGCCCATTATTCTTGTCTATGTTTTAAAATAAAAGAGGGGGAAATGCTGTGGGACAATGGTCTATATTCTGTCTATTATATTTTAAATAAACGCTGATTGGCCAGTATCTAGGCAGGAAGTATAGGCAGGACAACCAGACAGGAAGTAGAGGTAGGTCAATGAGAACAGGAGAACTCTGGGAAGAGGAAAGCTCTTTCTACAGACCTGATCCAGCCACAGGACAAGAAAGAGATGATTGCTTCAACAAAAAAGTTTTAAGCCACATCACTAACATAGACAAGAAGAATGGGCTAATTATAAGTTATAAGTGCTAATAAGAAGCCTGAGATAATGGACAAATCAGTTTATAATTAACGTAGAAGTCTGTGTGATTTCTTTGGGACTTAACAACTATGGGAACCAAGGACAGAAAACCTCGATCTACAGATACGGTATAAAATAATGGGCTAGAGAAGTGGCTTAACAGTTAAGAGCACATATTATTCTTCTAGAGGGCCTGAGTTCAGTTCCTGGAACCCATGCCAAGCAGGTCATAACTACTTGAAACTCTAGTTCCAGGGAATGCAACATCTCTGGCTACCAAGTTCAATTGCAGTCACAGACACATACTTACACACAGATATCCCTTCCACCTAAGTAAAAAATAAAAAAAAGTCTTGAAAACAAATAAAATGAATGAAAATGAATATAATCATTACCTATACCTAATATTTATAGAGAGATTTACATTTCACAAAAATATTTTCATCTAATGATTTTAATTCAGTTTCATAGAGGAATTAGGGAGAAGACAAAACAGTGAACATATCTCCTGGATACACTTGCATTTCACAGATATTAAAATATTTGGTCAAGCTAGTTTAGGTGTCAGAGGTGTTGCAAGGAGAGGTAGATTGTTTGTCCCAGCCACCCTGCTAGCTTATACCCGAAATAACCACACAGAAACTGTATTAATTAAAACACTGCTTGGCTATTAGCTCTAACTTCTCATTGGCTAACTATTACATATTAGTTTAACCCATTTCTATCAATCTGTGTATCACCACAAAGCCGTGGCCTACCAGAGAAATTTCAGGACATCTACCTCTGGCCATGGATCCATGGCATCTCTCTGACTCTGCTTTCTTTCTCCCAGAATTCAGTTCTGTCTTCTCTGCCTACTGAAGTTCTGCCCTATCATGTAGGCCAAGGCAGTTTCTTTATTCATTAATCAAGGAATGCAATACACAAACAGAAGAAACTTCTACACCACAGAGGATTACTGTCATCCCTGCTACTTGAAAGGCTGAAGCAAAAGGACTGCAGATTCAATGCCTGATTAGGCTACATAATGAGTTTATTGCCATCCTTGACAACTTATTGAGACTGTGTTTAAAAATAAAAATTAAGTAAAAAAATAAAAGGGGCTGGAGATGTAGCTCAGTAGTAAAGCACTTGCTTAGAATGTGTGGAGGCCCTAGGTTAAATCCCCTCCTAGTACTTCAAAAGAAAAGAAACAAGCAAACAAATAAGAAAAAAGCAATGAAAATGCAGAGAAGAGCAAAAGTATTTGTCATTTTCAGAAGGTTAGTAAGGGATAGAATAGGGGCTTGAAGATAAAAGTTCTTAATCTTAATTGAATCCTTTCCTACTTGTACTTAAAAATTTGTTTCTTTACTTTTTATCTTATAGTAAATATTTTTTTAAAAAATAGTTATTGAGTAGGTATAAACTACATAGCTGATAAAGCAGGGCTGTATAAAAAGTCCACTATTTCTATAAGTGAGGGAAGCTTTTTATGTCGTAAGACTCCTAGATGGTACAAAACATGATCCTGGTTGCTTTCAAGTCATCTATTTCAAATCTCAGTTTATATCTAGATTCTTCTGTGACTTCTCTCCCTAAACCATCATCTATGTTAGCAGGCTTATGTTAAGTGATAGAGTGGACAAGAACTGGTGATGCCAGCCTTTGATATGGTATACACCATCCTCTATAGTGTTTGTGCACTATTGCTTTCCATACAACATTCTGTGAGATCATTGTTTCACCATCTGGTTTATTTTTACTTGATCATACTCTTTTATTTAGCATCATCCTCTCCTCACAACATCATGAATCTTTTGGGCTAAATCAAGTAATTTTCTCCAAGAAATGGTAAAAAATCTCCTTTGCCTCCTTTGCCATTTGGGTTTATTTCAGAGTTAAAGTTTGCTCTCATCACCTCCAGGAGTGATCTTTATTGTGCCTGTGCTGTGGTAGCCCTTCTCTATATCTCTATGTCAGGTGAAGGCACTGTATGCATATGTGTGTTAATGTAAGTGTGTGCATGTGCATGCATGTGTGTAAAGTACTCTTTGGACTTGGGGTAAAAGAGCATGTTTATACATAAAAATGTTAAATATATACTTTGGAATATCATAACACAAAGTCATCTTGATTAAGTTATCAACTACCTGGAACTGGATTAGACTATGTAAAGTTTTGGAAAATTCTGATATTGCAATAAAGTTAGTTAATTTCATCAAGCCTAAATTTCTGATTGTAAAATGTAAGTTATTAGGATATACCCGTATTTAATTTAGTAGGGCTACAATATGTAGGTAGCTACATACTGTTTGGAGACTCTTCGAGAATTAACAAATAAATAAATAAATGATTTAAAAATACAAAAAAAAAAAACACAGAGAGTTAGGTATAAGAAGACATATTTGCCTCATTAGTGCCCAGCTAATCCGGTTATGGGACAAAAGCAATCCTTACCCACCTCAGGATTGGCAAGGAGCCCAGAGGTAATTATGATGAAAGTACTTTATTTTGTAGACAATGAGGAATGAACCCAGAGCCTTGGCATTGAAAGCAATCACTCTAACACTGAGCTGTATCTTCAACCCTTGAAAGTGCTTTCTAAAGCATGAAGTATGGTATGAATTGAGACCAACTTCAGAATGGTCAATTTGATGTGCTATATAGACTTTCTTGTTCTAGATATTTATATATAAATATTTTAACTTATTTTCTGGGAGACATTTTTTATTAATCTTTTAAGTAATAATTTGAATGTAAAAAGCAAATTATTTAAAAGGAGATATTTTAAACTTAATTATTTTGCTTAAAAGTCCCATATAAATTAATGAACTTCATTATGGTGTGTTCATATGTGTATGTCATTCTTCTTGGTTCCTATTTATCCCTTTCTCCCACTGCCCTAACTCATGCCTTCCTGTTGACCCATTTTGCTTGTCCCTCTTCCCTCCAAATATTCCACCTCTCTTCCTTCATGCCATATTATTTCATTTACTTCTTTTTCATTCTCCTCCCCTTAAAATCTCTTCCTTAATTCTCATGGTTTCAAAAGGGGGGATTCATGATGACAACCAAAATGGCATTAAACAAAAGCCAACAAAAATCAGAATATTTTAAAACAGATATAGTAAAAAGGAAATAAGCTAACTCGAGGAAGGGCAGTGCATTTTTTTTGTAAGGTAAACCTGGGCATTGCTTCACCATTGGAATGCAGTTGAGTGAATCTGGAATGCAGGTGTAGGTAAACTGGTTAGACTATAGCTTTGTTTTGACTCATTGTGTAACATTTAGCTTATGTTAGCTTATCTGGGCTTCATTTTCTTGGAGATAACGTGAAATGATACTAGATAGTTCCCAAAGTTAGTTCTTCACTGACTTGAAGACATTTTATAGTGATGACATGGAAATATTTTGATATATATTTTAAATTTTACTTATGAATAACATAAAAATGCAAAGAAATACAGAAAGAAGTTAGAAAATCACATCAAATATCCAACACTTAAAATGATAATGTGACTATCAGATAAAATAAAATGATACTAAGGGTTATAAGTAAAGTAATTGATTAGCATGTGTAAATCAGACAATATAAAGTAATAGAAACTTTATCTAACTTGTGAATGAAAAGTGCTTCAGTAGGAAACTATTTTTTAATACCATACCATTATTGAACTAGTCCTTGAATGAGTCCTTGACCTTTCACTTTCTCAACTTACTTGTCCAGAAACAACCAGGTCTGTTGCTGTTTGGAGAAACCATAGGAAACAGGAGGTCCTTTTAAAACTTGTAGTTTAAACACTGGCCAAATTCCAAACTGGGTGGCTACTCATATGCTACAATGAGTCTAACCTAGAAGTCCATTCCTGGTGTTTCATAACTAAGGCTAAACAAAAGAATGGATTGTGGGGTGGACATTTGAAAGTCTCAGCTACATACTTGATGTGGCATAATAATCAGGCTAGCTTAATATGAAATAGCAAAATTTAATGAAGGGATAGCTTGCAACACCAGCGATCCAGCGATGGGCAGGAAATACAAGAATAGACCAGAGGGGCTCACACCTGCCAGATTTATATGTAAACATTAGCCAGAGGCGAACACGCCCCCCTTGGGCTGGGCTTCCCACACACATACTTATATCTGTTTTCCACAAGTTGTAGTTACTGAGAATGAGACTCAGATGGAACACCAGGTCATTAACTGGCAATGGTGATTTCAATCTTTTTTCAAAAAGAAGAAACATATATGGTAAAGACTTAAAGAAAATTGTGCTAAAACCACCAAAAATTTCAGAATCTAAAACCAGTTGTGGTGGTGCACACCCCTAATTTTGGTACTTGAGAGATGGAGGCAGGGGGATAAGAATTTGAAGGTTATTTTCTTATGTAATACATTTGTAGCCAGATTGGAGAATAGGAAACCCCGTTGAAAAGAAAAGAAAAGTACTCCAAACAATCTAACCATGATTATAGGAGAACAGGAATAAAGTAGTCACAAACCAGCTCAGAATTGAGTATAATAAAGGGTTTTTTATTTAGGGGGTAGGTACTCACACATCACAGTCCTTTACAAGAATGGGGAACAGGAACCAAATCTAATAGCCAGGCAAGAGAGGAAAGAGAGAGAGAGAGAGCCAGAGTGGGCACACACCTCTTTGTGTGGGCACACACCCAAGATTATTGATGAATTAGGTAGGTACGATAAATAACCAGACCAGCTCAAGAACAACAGTTTTATTTTAATAGTTGAAAAGGGGAAACTCATGCTACAAGAGTGGGAAGTCTGAAATCCAATGTGTCTAGTGGGCACTGTGCAGAGAGTGGGGTACACCCAGATCTCCTGGTTTTTCTTACTGGGGTCCAGGTCGCCCTGCCCCAATTAGCTGTGATTGGTTAACAAAGTTTCCCCATCATCTCCCCCTTTTTTCTAAACAAGACTGATCCAAACCAAATGCAACTATATCCAATGGGAACAGATTTCAAATATAAAATTACAAACAATGAACAATATTAAGCAAGGAATGCATCTCAACAGTTTTACTAAATATTCTATTTTAAGGAGTCTAAATATTGTATTGAAATTAAGCTTGGCTAAATTATGAGGAAGGTAACTACAATTATCTAATCTTTAACTCTATCAAAGATTTGCGAAGGGAAACAATATTACTTGAGTGAACAGGATTTGCAATCGATAAACTTCCAAAATGTGCAACAAATGACAGAGACAACTGACTACCTGGGCAATCACCCAAAATCTTACTTGCAATGTCGAAGCAACCAACTTTGGCTAAGGCCTAATGTAACTGTCATACCATTTTTAAAGGAAAGAACCTTTTTAAAACTATCTTACCCTGTCTTGGCAGGATAGAACAGTCCTGTTTTATCCATTTATGGATACTTTGTATCTCTGTCAGTGGTTGAGGTATGGGCATTTTGTTGCTCAAAGGCCAGTTCTGCCAAGAAGAAAGGCTCCAGGTGGATTGTCTTTGGTGCTCAACATTCTTTTGGTAATAGATCGGTGTTGTCAGGAGTGATTGTGTCTCACTACCATGGAACTCTAGGTTAGATTAAAGGCCATTTTCTACAGCTCTTTGAAGAGGTTGAAGATTATCTATCTATACTGAATATAATATCTATGTATCTAAAGAACCTGATTAGCCTAAATATAAATATGACAAACAAAGATGACTATTGATCTATAATTCTCAATACTTATCTAACTTAAAGATTAAGACAATAAACAACTAAAAAAGGATAATGACCTTCATTCATAAATTTTATTAGTGTAAGAGAATTACTCACATTTAGATATTATATTTTTAAGAATTTTGTCCAGGTGAGAGAGCTGGGCCTGGTGTCACAAGAGTGGGAGAGTTAGCCCTGACCCTCCCTGGCTGCAGCACACAATAAACAGCCTCTGTTTTCTGTTTTGGCAGTACACTAGAGCTGATCCTGTTGGTAACACAGGTGAACCAGCCCTGAGGGCATGAGAGAGTAGAGCTGACCCTGGCTCCTCACATGCCCTGCACCTTGCCTGAGCAAAACAGTAGAACTGGGAACAAGTTTTCTTGTGCTCAGGAGGCATTTCTAAGTCCTTAGAGCTCTCAGAGCTGTGTGTCAGGAGGCTTATTTGACTTTGGAGAAAACTGAAACTGCGGTTTATTTTAATTTCTAGAGAAATCTTTCTAACTCTGTGGGTCTTTTTGTTGGGCCTAAGTCCATTGTTTAATGTAATAGAGCAGAAGGTAAATTTCTGGATAGGCTTGAAATTATTATTTTTTCACTGAACTTATACAATTTTTTTGTGATTATAATATAATCAAAACATTTCTCTTTCCCCTTTTGCCTCCAAACCCTCCTTTAATATCTTCCCACTCTCCTTTAAATTAATGACTTCTTATTTCACTAATTATTGTTATGTGAATATGTGTAAATGTACACTCACACACACACATATAATATAACCTGTTCATTCTGGAAAATCCTACTTGTATGTGTGTGGTCAGGGATGATCATATGATATTGAATAATCAATGCATGTGTTGTTGAAATACTTAAAAGGGCAGTTGAGATTTGGCAGAAAGGGTGTTAGGATCTTAGTTGATTATTCTTGCAATGTTTAATTCTGGTTTGAGGCAGGAAAGATGGCTGTGGAATGTAGAAATAGTGATGGAGGTGGGTCTTCTATCTATCTGTTGCTTTCATTGTTTAATTAATAAAGAAAGCTGCTTGGCCTGATAGGACAGAAATTTAGATAGGCAGAGTAGGTCGAACAGAATGCTGGGAAGAAGGGAAGTGAGCCAGTCTCCATTGCTCTCCTCTCTGAGATGGATGCAGGTTAAGAATATTCCTGGTAAGACACGATCTCATAGTGCTACACTCATTAGAAATGGATTAATCAAGATTTGAGAGTTAGCCAGTAAGGGGCTAGAGCTAATGGGCCAAGCAGTGTTTAAAAAAATACAGTTTCCATGTAATTATTTCGGGTAAAGCTAGCTGGAAGCCGGAAGCCCTCCCAGGTGGTGGGAAGCACCTGCCACTCTAATTACAGAGTGGCGCCCAACGTTGTAACTAAATCCACTTAAAAACCTGTGAGAGCTTAATTTTAAATGCAGAAAAACAGAGTTTAACACAGCTTTTTGTTGTTTGCTAGGACGTGCCATAGAGAGATTTCCTGTTTCAACAATAGTGGCAGAAAAAAAAAAAGCCATCATTTTAAAATGTGGCTTCCTGGGGCTTGCTGCCAGTGCAAACTCTGGCTTTAAAGCATTTCAATGGCTTTTATGGGATTGGATGTTTGTGTTCCCACTTGGGATCAGGAAGAAAGTGCTCTGAGACCATGCCTGCGCTCCATGCCTGGACAGATTGCAGAATCAAGTTTAGGCAGGTGGGAGAGCATGGTGGATTTCTGCCGCTGTACAGAGAGATGTTTTCAGACTGTGCAGTGCTCTGCATGTCAGATTTGGCTGTAACTTGGTTGAAAAGTGTTTCTGTGACACACGCTCAGTCTCAGAGTTAAAGTGCTGAGTGCGGCTCCTACCTGGCCACCCCAGAGCTAGCAGAAAATGGTACATTCTTCATTTTGAAATTGGAGAGAGGTGGAGCCAACTTCCAGAGCAGGCCACTGCTCTGCAGCTCAGAGGCACAAGCAGCTCTACCATGCTGAACTATGCTGACCTCAGGCAGGAATGATCGTAATTACCATAATAACAGCACAGTTGAGGTTTAGACTGGCAGTAAACAGGCAGTACTATATTACTTCTACATGGTGCAACTTAAGTTTTTAAGAAGCGCTTAGCATTTTAAGAAGTGCTTCTGGATAGTAAAGAATCACAGATTCACAATAGGAAAGATTCAGACATAGGCTTGGGAGAGAGAAGAAAAAATATAGAAATAAAGTTAATGTCTTTTAAAAAAGGGTAAAGTCTTTAAAGAGACAGAATAATGTAAAAAATAAAAACAATAAGCCACATAAAAATGGAAAATTCACAGAGGGGCTAGTTTATGTATTTTATTGTGTTTTCTTTGAATCTTTTGACTGTAAAGGAGCTTAGTACAGAGAGACAATTCATTATATGGACTGACAAGCGGAACCAGAATGGATATCATAAGGGTGTGACTTCAGAATTTGGGTCTAAGGATATGATGCTTTGGAGAGGGTCTTCTTTTGTTTTCACAGAGGATGAGACCCTGTGGATTCCTTCTATCCCAATATGGTCTGATAAACAACACCCTCCTGAAAGGTTGCAGCAGTGAACACCTTCAGAAAATTACTTCATTCAACTGCTGACTGAGATGAAGCTGGCACACAGGGTATACCATGAAAGACCATATTAACAGTGTCCCCATACAACAGGAAGCAGTTTGGAGAGAAAAAAAACGGCACCCATGGTCCCAAATATTGTTTATAAATGTTCTTTTACATTTAAAGGGGGATATGATGTATACATATGAATAATTTGCATTGGTATGGATTTTAAGCTCAATTTTGTTATATGTTTATGTATTTCTGACATTGACTAGGTATTGTGATTGTGTAGTTCATTTAAAAATGTAATGTATAATTAAGAAATATAGGTTGCTAATGGATAATCATTGATAATAGTAAAGCTTGTAGTCATGTTAGTTAGATTTTCTGGATATATAGAGATATATTTCAGTTAAATAGGCATTTTTCATATCTTTCAAAGACTACAGAACATGGCATTTAAGATGTTTTAATAACTTAGGGCTTTTCATGACAATGAGACATGTCTGCTCCTGGCAGCGCCAATCTACTTCAAGAGGAAGATGGGCATTGAAGAGGCTCAATTATGGAGTTGCTTAGCCATCTGGGCATGAAACTACTCTTGCCTGGACTGTTGCATAAACTGGACACAGAGAACCTGCAGAGAGAGGACTGCTAAACTTGCCTGACGGAGAGATGGTCTTTCGGGATTCCTGCTTCATGAAAGAGTCTGTGAGACATTCTGAAGGACAAAGCATAAAATGGCTGAACTGTCTTTGGAATTTCCTGCTTCATGGAAATACTATGGGCCTCTGGGCCGAAGATGGATGCCCCAACAGTACAGAAGATCTTTGGGTGACTGTCCAGACAGTGAGATGTCTCTGTCATTTTTAGAGTTTTGGAAGTTGCTTATTTCTTGTTTACTTATGTAATATTATATCCTTCTGGAGTCTTTGATGAAGTTGAAGAATAAATAGGTAGTTATAGTTTTCCTTAGTTATAATAAAAGATAAGATAGATATAAATATTGTAAGTATAATTCATGCTTGGTAACTGTTTTGTTATATGTAATTTTATTATGTTAAAGTGAAAGCCTTTCTTTTTGTTTAAACAGAAAAAGGGGAAATGATGGCGATGGGTCTTCTATCTATCTGTTTCTTTCATTGGTTAATTAATAAAGAAAACTTCTTTGCCTGATAGGACAGAAATTTAGATAGGCAGAGTAGGTCGAACAGAATGCTGGGAAGAAGGGAGGCGAGCCAGTCGCCATAGCTCTCCTCTCTGAGATGGATGCAGGTTAAGAATATTCCTGGTAAGACACCACCTCATGGTGCTGCACTCATTAGAAATGGGTTAATCAAGATGTGAGAGTTAGCCAGTAAGAGGCTAGAGCTAATGGGCCAAGCAGCGTTTAAAAGAATACAGTTTCCATGTAATTATCTCAGGTAAAGCTAGCCAGAGGCTGGGAGCCTTCCTGGATGGTGGGAAGTGGCCTGCTACTCCAACTTCAAAATAGGCAACATGTGTATTTATTTTTAGTCTTCTCAAATAAGGGGCCTCTAAGATACTAGGAATATGTCTGGCACACATTGGCAATATAAGCTTGGCTAGTATCTTTGTATTTGACAGTGGCTCGTTGGATGAAAATAAAGATATCCCCAAAGACCTTGATATTCTTATAAAAGGATTTATTTGTTGTAGAAGGAGGGGTGGGCTCTGTTCCACCCTGCTCCTGCACAGCTAGCTTTACACCCAAAATAACAACACAGAAGTTGTATTCATTTAAATACTGTCTGACCCATTAGCTCTAGACTCTTACTGGCTAACTCTCATATTTTGGTTAACCCATTTCTATTAATGTGTGTAGTACCACGAGGTGGTGGATTACCAGGAAGGTTCTAACCTACATCCGTCTTGGGTTAGAGCTTCATGGCCACTGCCTGACTCTGCTTTTTTTTCTCCCAGCATTCTGTTCTGTCTACTCCACCTATCTGAATTCTGCCCTATCAAAAAGCCAAGGCAGTTTCTTTATTAACCAATAAAAGTAACACATAGACAGACAACCCACCTTCATCATTTCCCCTTTTTCTGTTTAAACAAAAAGAAAGGCTTTAACTTTAACATAGTAAAATTACATATAACAAAACAGTTATTAAGCAAGAATTACAATTACAATATTTATTTGTATTTGTATTTGACTTTTATCATAACTAAGGAAAACTATAACTATCTCTTTATTCTTTAACTCCATCAAAGACTCCAGAAGGATATAATACTACCTAAGTAAACAAGAAACAGGCAACTTCCAAACTCAAAAAATGACAGAGAAATCTCACTTCCTGGACAGTCACACAAAGTTACTCTGTACCATTGTGGCATCCAACATCAGCCTTTAAGCCCATAGTTTCCAGCAGACTTTTTCATGAAGCAGGAAATTTTAAAGGCAGTCAAGTCATCATCTGCTGTGTCCTGCAGAA
This sequence comes from Microtus ochrogaster, assembly GCF_000317375.1. Classification (NCBI taxonomy): domain Eukaryota; kingdom Metazoa; phylum Chordata; class Mammalia; order Rodentia; family Cricetidae; genus Microtus; species Microtus ochrogaster. The sequence continues at coordinate 84,597 of NW_004949292.1, read as the reverse complement.
TGTTTCACAGACTCCTTCATGAGTCAGAAACTCTGAAATACCATCTCACTTTTAGGCAAGTTCAGCAGTCCTCTCTCTGTGGGTTCTCTGTGTCCAGTTTATGCAACAGTCCAGGCAAGAGCAGTTTCTTGCTCTAATGGCTAGCAAACTCCATAATTGAGCCTCTTTGATGCCCATCTTCCTTTTGAACTAGATTGGTGCTACTAGAAGCAGACATGTCTCATTGTCATGAAAAGCCCTAAGTTATTAAAACATTGAAAATGCCATATTCTGTAGTCTTTGAAAGATATGAAGAATGCCGATCTAACTGAAATCTATCTATCTATCTATCTATCTATCTATCTATCTATCTATCTATCTATCTATCTATATCTGGAAAATCTAACTAACATGACTACAAGCTTGACTATTATTGATGATTATCCATTAGCAACATACATTTCCTAATTATACATTACATTTTTGAATGAACTACACAATCACAATACCTTAATCAATATCAGAAATATATATAACAAAATTGACCTTAAAATCTATACCAATGCAAATTATTCATATCTATATCATATCCCCCTTTAAATATAAAAGAATATTTATAAACACTATTTGGGAATATGGGCACAGTTTTTTCTCTAAACTGCTTCCTGCTGTATGGGGGTGCGGTTAATCAGATTTTTCATGGTGTAACCTGTGTTCCAGGTTCACCTCAGTTGGAAGTTGAGTGAAGTAATCTTTTGACGGTGTTCACTGCAACCTTACAGGAGGGTGTGATCTATCATACATTATTGGGATAGAAGCAATCCACAGGGTCTCATCCTCTGTGAAAACAAAAGAAGACCCTCTCCAAAGCATCATATCCTTAGACTCAAATTGGAAGTCATGATACCTTTAGAACATATATGTAGTTTAGCAGATCACTTTCTGTATTTAGCTTCTTCACAGTCAAAAGATCAAAAAAAAGTACAATATACAGAATCCAAACTCTCTGGCAATTTCCCATTTTTATGTGGCTTATTTTTCTTTATTTCCTTTAATCTGTAACTCTCTGTACTCTGTCTCTTTAAAGACTTTACATTTTTTTTATATAAGGCACTAACTTTATTCTCTATATTCTTTTTCTTCTCTCTCTCAAGCCTATGTACACTCATCCAACACAGTGACCCATTTAGAGGTCTTTTATGTCTGAATCCGTCCTATCGTAAATATGTAATTCTTTTTTTTTTATTTATTTTTAATTAAAAATTTCCACCTTCTCCCATTTCCCTCCACCTTCCCCTGTCCCCTCCCCCTCATTCTCCATTTGAAAGAGCAGTCAGGGTTCCCTGCCTGTGGGAATTCCAATGTCCTCCCCCCTCCATCCAGGTCTAGGAAGGTGAGCATCCAAACAGACTAGGCTCCCAAAAAGCCAGTGCATGCAGTAGGATCAAAACCCAGTCGCATTGTCCTTGGCTTCTCAGTCAGCCCTCCTTGTCCACTATGTTCAGAGAGACCAGTTTGATCACATGCCCCATCAGTCCCAGTCCAGCTGGCATTGGTGAGCTCCTATTAGATCAACCCCACTGTCAGAGTGGGTGAGCACACCCCTCGTGGTCCTAACTTCCTTGCTCATGTTCTGGCTCCTTCTGCTCCTCAATTGGACTTTGGCAGCTCAGCCCAGTGCTCCAATGTGGGACTCTGTCTCTAGCTTCATGCATTGCCAGATGAAGGGTCTATGGTTATATGCAGTATATTCATCAGTATGGCTATAGGATAGAGCCATTTCAGGCTCCCTCTCCTCAGCTGGCAAAGGATCTAGCTGGGGAAATCTCCAAGGAACCTGGGAACCCCTCTAGAGTCACGTCTCTTGGCAACACTAAAATGGCTCAATAAATTAAGATATGTACTTCCCTGCTCCCATATTCACCCTTCCTCCATTCCAAACGTCCCATTTCCCCAAGCTGTCTGCATCCTCCCCTTCTCACTTTTTTCTCCCCATCTCCCCTTATCCCTATCCCACCCCCACCCCCAAGTTTCCAATTTTTGCCTGGAAATCTGTCTCCTTCCAATATACAGGAGGATAACTATATGTTTTTCCTTGGGATCACCTTTTTATTTAGCTTCTCTAGGATCACGAATTATAGCCT
>NW_004949292.1:81325-81804 GCF_000317375.1 Microtus ochrogaster | reverse complement strand
TTCAGTTCAGTGCCCCACTTTTTAATTGGGTTAATTAGCATTTTAATGTCTAGTTTCTTGAGTTCTTTATATATTTTGGAAATCAGACCTTTGTATGTTGTAGGGTTGGTGAAGATCTTCTCCCATTCAGTAGGTTGCATTTTTGTCTTAATGACAGTATCCTTTGCTTTACAAAAGCTTCTCAAATTCAGGAGGTCCCATTTATTCAATGTTGCCCTAATTGTGTGTGGTACTGGGGTTATACATAGGAAGTGGTCTCCTGTGATCATGTGTTGTTGAGTATTTTCCACTTTCTCTTCTATCAAGTTCAGTGTGCTCAGATTGATATTGAGGTCTTTGATCCATTTGGACTTGAGTTTTGTACATGGTGATAGATATGGATATATTTTCATTCTTCTACAGGTTGACATCTAGTTATGCCAGCACCATTTGTTGAAGATGCTTTCTTTTTTCCATTGTATACTTTTATCTCCTTTGTC
>NW_004949292.1:68225-80992 GCF_000317375.1 Microtus ochrogaster | reverse complement strand
TTTTAGGTATCCTCTTCAATTTCTTTCTTCAAAGACTTAAAGTTCTTGTCAAATAGATCTTTCACTTCCTTGGTTAGAGTTACCCCAAGACACTTTATGCTATTTGTGGCTATCATGAAAGGTGATGTTTCTCTGATTTCCCTCTCTACTTCTTTATCCTTTCTGTGTAGGAGAGCAACTGATTTTTTGGATTTGGTCTTGTATTCTGCCATATTACTAAAGGTGTTTATCTGCTGTAGGAGTTCTTTGCTAGAGTTTTTCGGGTCACTTATGTACACTATCATATCATCTGCAAATAACTTAAGTTTGATATCTTAAGTTTTGATTTGACTCCCCTTTATCCCCTTTTGCTGTCTTATTGCTATAGCTAGAACTTCAAGCAGTACATTGAAGAGGTACAGAGAGAGTGGACAGCCTTGTCTTGTTCCTTATTTTAGTGGGATGGCTTTGAGTTTGTCTCCATTTAATTTAATGTTAGCTGTCGGCTTGCTGTATATTGCTTTTATTATATTTAGGAATGAACCTTGTATCCCTAGTCTTGCCAAGAACTTTATCATAAAGGGTTGTTGAATTTTGTCAAATCCTTTTTTAGCATCTAATGAAATGATCATATGTTTTTTTTCCCTTCAGTTCATTTATATGATGGACTACATTGATAGATTTTTGTATGTTGAACCAGACTTGCCTCTCTGGGATGAAGCCTACTTGATCATAATTGATAATTTTTCTAATGTGTTCTTGGATTCAGTTTACCAGTATTTTATTGAGAATTTTTGCATCAATGTTCATGAGTGAGATTGGTCTATAATTCTCTTTCTTGTGTAAGTCCTTGTGTAGTTTTGGTATCAGGGTAACTGTAGCTTCATAAAAGGAGTTTGGCAATGACTCTTCTGTTTCTATATTGTGAAATACATTAAGGAGTATAGGTATTAGCTCTTCTTGAAAGTTCTGGTAGAATTTTGCATTGAAACCATCTGGTCCAGGGCTTTTTTGGTATGGAGGTTTCTGATGATAGCTTCTAATTCCTTGTGACTTAGAGGTCTATTTAAGTTGTTCACCTGGTCTTGATTTAATTTTGGTATATGGTACTTATCTAAAAAGTGTCCATTTCTTTCACATTTTCCAATTTTGTGGCATACAAGCTTTTGTAGTAAGATCTAATGATTTTCTGAATTTCCTCTTTGTTTGTGGTTATGTGCCCCTTTTCATTTCTGATCTTGTTAATTTGCATGTTATCTCTCTGCCATTTGATTAGTTTGGATAGGAGTTTGTCAATCTTGTTGATTTTCTCCAGGAACCAGCTTTTTGTTTCATTGATTCTTTGAATTGTTTTCTCTGTTTCTATTTTGTTGATTTCAGCCATCAGTTTGATTATATCTAGTCTGCTACTCCTCCTGGGTGAGTCTTCTTTTTTTCTAGAGATTTCAGCTGTTCAGTTAAGTCTCTAATGTGTCCTTTCTCCATTTTCTTTTTGTGGGCACTTAGTGCTATGAACTTTTCCCTTCGCACTGCCTTTATAGTGTCCCATAGGTTTGGATATGATGTGGCTTTATTTTCATTGAATTCAAGGAAGAGTTTTGTAGTGATGAGGTGAGCAGGCCTGCTTTTTGTCCTGCCTGGCCCCCTCATGATGTGTGAGTGTCATATATCAATCTGTTGATTTCATTGGTTAATTAATAAAGAAACTGCTTGGACTGATAGGTTAGAACATAGGTGGGTAGCATAAACAGAACAGAATGCTGGGAGGAAGAAGGCAGTGAGGTAAGATGCTTCAGACAGATGCCATGCCCCTCCTCTCCAGGGCAGATGTGATGAAGCAAGCCGCAAGGTCAGACATGCTGAATCTTTCCTGGTAAGACTGGTGCTACACAGATTACTAAATATGGGTTAGACAAGATGCGAGAGTTAGCCATTTAAGAGGCTAGAACTAATGGGCCAAGCAGTGCTTAAATGAATACAGTTTCCGTATAATTATTTCGGGCATAAGCTAGCCAGGCGGCCGGGAGCGAGGTGGCAGGAATGTAGCCCGCAGCTCCTACTACACCCTCATGGCTAGCTTTTTTCATTGTCATGAAAAGCCCTAAGTTATTAAAACATTAAGTGCCATATTCTGTAGTTTTTGAAAGATATGAAGAATGCCTATCTGAAATATATCTATGCACATCTAGAAAATCTAACTAACATGACTACAAGCTTGACTATTATTGAATGATTATCCATTAACAACCTACATTTCCTAATTATACAGTACATTTTTAAATAAACTACACAATCACAATACCTTAATCAAGATCAGAAACACATATACATATAACAATATTGACCTTAAATTTAAATCACTAATCCAAGATTTATACGAATATAAATTATTCACATCTATATCATATCATACACGAACAATATTTGTGAATATGGAGTTTCTCTCCAAACTGCTTCCTGCTGAATGGGGGCACTGTTAATCTGGTCTTTCATGGTGTAACCTGTGTGCCAGGCTCATCTCAGTCGGCAGTTGAGCAAAGCAGTTTTTTGAGGGTGATCATAGCAACCTTTTAGGAGGGCGTGGTCTATCATACTTTATTGGGATAGAAACAATCCACAGGGTTTCATCCTTTGTGAAAACAAAAAAAGACCCTCTCCAAAGCATCATATCCTTAGACCCAAATTCTGAAATCATAATACCCTTATGATATCCATTCTGGTTTAGCTTGGCAGCCCATATAATGAAATGTCTCTCTGTACTTAGCTCCTTCACAGTCAAAAATTTTAAAGAAAACACAGTATACATAATCAAGACTCTCTGTGAATTTTCCATTTTTATGTGGTTTATTTTTCTTTATTTGTTTTAATCTATAACCATCTGTACTCTGTCTCTTTAAAGAGTTTAACCTTTTTAAAGGCATTAACGTTATTCTCTATATTCTTTTTCTTCTCTCTCCCAAGCCTATGTACACTCATCCAACATTGTGACCCATCTAGAGGTCTTTTATGTCTGAATCTGTCTTATTGTGAATCTGTAATTTTTTTACTCATCAGGAACATTTTTGATTTGTGCCTTTAAATTGCTAAGCACCTAAGAATCTAAGCTGTGACATCAGAGCCGCTTGTGCCTCTGAGCTGTAGAGCAGTGGGCTGCTCTGGATATTGGTTCCACCTCTCTCCAATTTCAAAATGGTAGACGTACCATTTTCTACTAGCTCTGGGGTAACGGGGTAGGAGCCACACTCAGCAGTTTAACTCTGAGACTAAATGTGTGGCACAACAGCCCGCCACTTCCTCATAACTACAAATTTTAATTTCTTTATTTATTTCTTCCTTGACACAGGGGTGGTTCAATAGTTGACTGTTCAATTTCCATGAGTTTGTAGGCTTTCTGGGGTTAGAATTGTTGTTGGATTCTAACTTTATTCCATGGTGATCCGATAGTACACAGGTGGTTACTACAATTTCTTTGTATCTATGGATGTTTGCTTTGTTGCCAATTATGTGATCAATTTTTGAGAAGGTTCCATGCCATGCTGAGAAGAAGGTATATTCTTTTCTGTTTGGGTGGAATGTTCTATAGATGTCTGGTAAGTCCATTTGGTTCATTGCATGTGATAGTTCTCTTATTTCTCTTTTAAGTTTCTGTCTAGTTGACCTGTCCATTGGTGAGAAAAAAGGTGTTGAAATATTCTGCTATTAGAGTGTTGGGTTTGATGAATGCTTTGAGTTCTAGCAATGTTTATTTTGCATATGTGGGTATTTTTATATTAGGGGCAGAGATATTCAGGATAGAGACTTTCTCCTGATGAATTGTTCCTGTTATGAGTATAAAGTGTCCATCTCCATCTCTTCTGATTGATTTTAGTTTGAAATGAATCTTGTTAGATATTAGTATAGCCATTCCTGCTTGTTTCTGTCAGGAGCCATTTCAGGCTTCTCCTTGCTCACATCTCACAGGGCCTTGAAGTAAAAATCTTGAGATAGAAAACTTAAAGTTAGCCAAAACATTATGTGCTAACTGTGGAGACTCAAGCTCTGGAAAGCATCACAGAGTGTCTTCATTGCTTGCTTCTTATCACTAACAGCAGGTGTTCTAGACACTGACCTTGCAACTGCCCTGCTTAGCTGCCAAACTGCCCTGCTTAGTTGCCTAGCTACAGAGCCCCTCCTTTCCTTCCCCCTTCCCTCTTCCCCCTTCCCCCTTTCCTCAGTTCCCCCTGCCTGAGCTCCTCACTGAGGAGTATTTAAGACATGAAACTTGCTTCAATAAATGGATGCCTTGACAAAAAGAATACTGCTTGGCATCCGCCCCCCCCCATGTCTTTCAGATAGTGCCTCTTCAGATCCAGGAGTAACTTTGGACCTGCTGGGCGGGTCAAGTGATGCCCAAACAGGGAACATGTGAACTTTGGACCTTTACTATAGACCCTGGTTGTTCCAACCAGCATGAGAGGCAGAGGCTGAAGGATAAAATTTCGGGTATATATGTTTGCCCTGGGACCATTCACAGAGACCATGCTTTAAACTACCACTGCTGGTATACTGATGACTATTACTATGCCTCATGGGGCTGTGAAACTACTGGAGATACATACTGGAAACCTTCTTCCAGTTGGGATTACATAACTGAAAAAAGATATAATCCCTCAAGCTGGGATTGCTTTAAAAGAGGATGGTGCAAACCCCTAATAATTAATTTTACATCAGCAGGGAGAAATATTTTTGGGAAAACCTCCCGCACCTTTGAATGGGGTCTACACCTTTATCAAGAAGGGATAGACTTTGGTCTTCTTTTTAGAATACATCTTCTTAGAGAAGTTTCTCACTCAAAACCTGTGTCCATAGGCCCTAACCCTGTATTGCATTTGGGTGGTCCCCAGCCTTCTGTTCTGTCTCCTGCATTAGCCATAACACCTACTGTTTACAGACCTACATTACCACAGGGTGATCCATCCACTGCAGAAGCTATCTTATCCATGGTTATTGCCTCCATAACTGCCTTACATGTTTCCAACAACTCTAGATATGAGGAATGTTGGGTATGCTTTTCCCCAAGGCCTCCTTTCTATGAAGGTCTAGCTCTCTGTGGTTGGCCTAATTTCACTAATAAAACTGAAGGTCTCAGATAGCATCCAGTTAATGGTGAGGGCCTCACATTGGGACAGGCTTTGGGGATAGGTCTGTGTCTCAGAGGGTCCGCCCTAAAGTTTCCCCAACCACTGCTAAAGATTTGCAATCAGACAATTGTTGTTAACACTTCTTATTTGTACATTTCTGCACCCAAGGGGCATTATTTGCCTGTTATTTGGGGCTCACTATATATATAATTAACATCAACTTTGTACACCATGAGGACTATTGCTTGCTTGTAAAATTGATACCTAGGCTGACTATACATGAGCCAGAAGACCTCCTCAGTTTTTGGGAACGAGGTGCTGCCTTGCTGCAAAATAAGAAAGAGTCTATTTCAGCCATCAATTTGGCTGTTATTCTGGGACTGGGAGCCACAGGTGCAGGGATGGGAATCACCTCCCTTATCACCTCTCAACAATATGTTCAATTTAGCCTGGCAGTGGATAGAGACATCCAGGAGTTACAAAAAGCCCTGGAGAGTGTAAAAGATTCATTAGTTTCTTTGTCTGAGGTAGTTCTACAAAATAGATGAGGTCTTGACATGATTTTTCTTAAAGAAGGGGGACTTTGTGTTGCTCTTAAAGAAGAGTGCTGTTTTTATTAAGATAAAATGGTTAAAAATAGTCTAGAAGAAAGAAAAAGAAATAGAGAAAAGCAGGAATCTTGTTATCAGAATTGGTTTTCTACTTCCCCATGGTTAACTACACTTTTGCCTAGTTTGCTAGGCCCTTTTATGGGGATCTTATTGCTGTTATCTTTTGGCTCATGGGCCTTTGCAAAATTAATCAGATTTGTTAAGACCCAAGTGGATACGATGACCAGAGATTCTGTTGCTGTTCATTACCATCGCCTGAACATCCATGATTCAGGAGAGAACCTTGAAACTCCAGATGCGGAACATCCACTTACCTTCTCTAACCTTACTAACCCACATCCTCAACCCTGGAACCCTTGGAGCAGGATCTTTGGTAGAAAAAAATAAGTTAAAACATGTCTCATGACTCTCTGGCCCTCCCTCCTAAAAGAGCTCCTCACAGTTTTTTCATTGATTATTCACGCAGAGGCCCAATGACGGGAATACTGTGGAGCCCTCCCCTGAACAGCATATCATACAGAGGCCATACAGGCTGGCTCAACATGGCATGGTGTCAGGAGATGAGGATCACCCTCCACATAGCCTAAGCCAGGGACCCTGTGGCCAAAGGTCAAAGACCTGTTTACCTTGGTCTTGCTGAGGAGTTACAAAAAAATAAAAGAAAATGAGCATATGTCAAGAGCCATTTCAGGCTTCTTCTTTCTCATATCTCACAGGGCCTTGAAGTAAAAATCTTGAGATAGAAAACTTAAAGTTAGCCAAAACATTACGTGCTAACCGTGGAGACTCAAGCTCTGGAAAGCATCACAGAGTGCCTTCATTGCTTGCTGCTTATCACTAACAGCAGGTGTTCTAGACACTGACCTTGCAACTGCCCTGCTTAGCTGCCAAACTGCCCTGCTTAGTTGCCTAGCTACCGAGCCCCTCCTTTCCTTTCCCCTTCCACCTTCCTCCTTTCCTCAGTTCCCCCTGCCTGAGCTCCTCACTGAGGAGTATTTAAGATATGAAACTCGCTTCAATAAATGGATGCCTTGACAAAAAGAATACTGCTTGGCATCCGTTTCTCTCCCCCCCCCATGTCTTTCAGATAGTGCCTCTTCAGACCCTGGAGTAACTTAGGACCTGCTGGGCAGGTCATGTTTCTTTGGTCCACTTGATTGGAAGACCTTTTCCCATCCCATTACTCTGAGGTAGTGTCTGTCTTTGAGTTTGAGGTGTGGTTCTTGTAAATAGCAGATGATTTCATATCCATTCTCTTAACCTGTGGCTTTTTATAGGTGAATTGAGTTCATTGATATTAAGTGATATTAATGACCAGTGGTAACTCCGTTTTTTTTTTTTGTGGTAGAGTTTGTGTGTGTTTTCCTTCTTTGGGTTGTGCTGGTGGAGAAATGTCAGATGCTTGTGTTATTATGGGTGTTGTTGTCATCCTTGGTTTGTGATTTTCCTTCTAGTATTTTCTGTAAGGCTGGGTTTGTGGCAATGTATCGTATAAATCTGTTTTTGTTTGGGGATATCTTGTTTTCTCCATCGGTGGTGAATGCAAGCTTTTCTGGGTATAGTAGTCTGGGCTTGAATCCATGTTCTCTTAGTGTCTGAAGCACATCTATCCAAGACCTTCTGTCTTTCATGGTCTCCATTGGGAAGTCAGCTGTAATTCTGATAGGTTTCCCTTTATATGTTACTTGACCTTTTTCCTTTGCAGCTCTTAATATCTGTTCTTTATTTTGTATGTTTTGTGTTTTGATTATTATATGGTGCAGGGATGCTTTCTTTTGATCTAGTCTACTTGGTGTTCTGTATGTTTCTTGTATCTTCATAGTAATATCCTTCTTTAGGTTTGTAAAGTTTTCTTCTATAATTTTGTTGAATATATTTTCCGGGCCTTTGAGCTGTAATTCTCCTTCTTCTACCCCTATTATTCTTATGTTTGGTCTTTTAACCGTGTCCCAGATTTCCTGGATGTTTTTGTGTTAAGAATTTGTTGGATTAGTTTTGTTCTTTAATTAATGTGTTTATTTCCTCTATGGTATCTTCAGTGTCTCACATTCTTTCTTCTATCTCTTGTATTCTGTTGATAATACTTGTCTCTGTAGTTCCTGTTCATTTACCCAGAATTTCCATATCCAGCCTTCCCTAGGTTTGTGTTTTCTTCATTACCTCCATTTCATTTTTCAAGTCTTGAATTATTTCCCTTACCTTTTTGATTGTGTTTTCTTGTTTTTCTTGGATATCTTTGAGAGATTTATTCATTTCCTCTACCTTCTTGTTTGTCATCTCCATTTCTTTATGGCAGTTTTTCACCTCCTGTTTCAGGTTTCCCATTATTTTCATAAATTTCTCTTTAAAGTCGATTTCTTCCGGAGTAGGGTGTTCAATTCTTCTTGTTTCAGGATTTATGGATTCTGGTGATGTCATGTTGCCTTTCAGGTTGTTGGAGGAATTCTTGCATTGGTGCCTACCTATCTCTTCCTTCAAATGGAGCCAGGAGAGTCTTAGTGTCTTGGTCCTGTCTTTGCTGTGACTGACTCTCTGGGTGGATCTCCTCAGTGCAGGAACAGGAACTGTTCCTGTCTGTATCGAACTCCTCAATACTGAAACAGGAAGGCCTGATAGTCCCCTCTGGGTGGTTAGCCTGAGTGCAGAGCAGGTCGCTGTTCCTGAGCCAAGGACCTATCCAGAAGGAACTCCTCAGCATTGAAACATGGATGCCTGATAGCCCAAGGACACCACGGAAAAAAGGGCGAACATGGGGGCAGGGCAGGGTCGAGTAGAACACAGAAGACCCTGCAGCACAAGCTGAAGGTGCCCCGCACTCCCTTGCGGGGACCTCCACCAGGAAGACACTCATACCTCTGGGTGGATAGCCTTAGTGCAGGAGCAGGAAACTGTACCTGAGCCAAGGACCTTGCAGACAATAGGGCAGGCTTGGGGGAGGCAGCATCTTGTGTAACAAGGAAACCTCTGCAGCAGGAGCTGGGGGAGAGGGAGCTGTGCTCTCTTCCAGGACATGCTGCCCCGGGATAGCACACACTCACCCATCTGGATGGAACTCCTCAGCCCTGAAACAGGGATGCCTGGTAGCGCAAGGACACCATGGACAAAAGGGTGAACATGGGGGCAGGGCAGGGTCGAGTAGAACACAGAAGACCCTGCAGCACAGGCTAAAGGTTCCCTGCACTCCCTTGTGGGGACCTTCAAGCCTGCCTGACAGGCAGACACGCATACCTCTGGGTGGATAGCCTTAGTGCAGAAGCAGGAAACTGTTCCTGGGCCAAGGACCTTGCAGACAATAGGGCAGGCTTGGGGGAGGCAGTATCGTGTGTAACAAAGAAACCTTGCAGCAAGAGCTGGGGGAGAGGGAGCTGTGCTCTCTTTGGGGATAGGATGCCCCGGGATAGCACACACTCACCCATCTGGATGGAACACCTCAGTACTGACTGCCTCTGTAATTCTTTACTGTCCAGGAGCACTTCTTAAAATGCTAAGCGCTTCTTAAAAACTTAACTTGCGCCATGTAAGTAAGGGTAATACGGTATGGTACTGCTTGTTTCCTGCCCAGTCTAAACCTTAAGTGTGCTGTTATTATGATAATTGTGATAGTTCCTGCCTGAGACCAGCACAGTTCATCATGGTGGAGCCTCTCTGCTCATGCTTCTGAGCCATGCACAGAGCACAGCTAATTTGGCAGAGCTGCTTGTACCTCTGAGCCGAAGCACATAATGACCCCCTTTTAGGCACACAGTGAGTCTGTTTACAATCAAACAAATCATAGCACTCCATTCAAATGCTCTGTCTCCTGCAGGAGCCAGCCAGCCAGAGACTGGCACAGCCCAGAAACTGGTAATTCAAAAGCACCACTTTCTGGTAGACCTGATCCTGCCATCTACCCAGGCAGGAAGAGTTGAGCCATGGGCATGGTCTCTACTACTTTGTTCCTGACCCCGAGTGGGCACACAAATATCCGGACTCAGAAATGATCCATAGCCAGAGTTCGCACCAGCGGCAGGGCCCAGGAAGCTGCATTTTAAAACGGTGCAGCTTTTTTTTCTGTTGCTTTTGCTGAATTAGGAAATCTCTCTACAGCATGCCTTAGCAAACAGCAAAAAGCTGTGGTAAACTCTGTTTTTTCTGTGTTTAAAATTAAGCTCTCTCAGGTTTTACATGGAGTTCATTACCACATTGGAGCACCAATTGTAGAAGAAATGGCAGGCTGTGTCATGCCACCTGACTAGCTTTACATCCGAAATAAGTAAACAGAAACTGTATTCATTTAAACACTGCCTGGCCCATTATATCTAGCCTCTTCTTGGCTAACACTAATATCTTGCTTTAACCCATATCTAGTAATCTGTGTATCACCATGGGGTCGTGACTTACTGGGAAGATTCTAACCCATATCCATGTTGGGCCGGAGCTTCATGACTTGCCTGACTCTGCTTCTTTCTCCCAGCATCCTGTTTTGTCTACTCTGCCTATCTAAGCTGTTGTCCTATCAAAAGCCAAAACAGTTTCTTTATTAACCAATGAAAGTAACACATAGACAGATGACCCTCCTACGTCAATTTGTATTACTGCACTAGACATGCTTATGTGACTAGCCACGCTCACAGGTAGGTAATCTTCCTGATATGCTCAAAATCACAAAACACTGAATTCAATATACAGTACTGCAAAGAATTAAAAAGATGTTTTACTATACTAAAACACTCCTGATTTTCTCCTTTTATATTTTTATGTTGAGTTTAGATGGTGCTTTTTTAACAAAAAATCTTAGCAAAATTTTATATTTATGAAAGGATATGACTTTTTGTGCAATCCCCATTGCCTGAAAAGTATACAGTGATGTAATTTCCCCCTTATTCCTGTACCATTATCCCCCAGAACATGTGTCTGGCAAATAACATACTTCAGTGATTTTTAACTATTATGATTAATAGAATGAATTAACTTTAAGTAAATGTTTTTCAAGGGTTTATAAAAAATTATATCTTGAGGCTATTGAATATTTAAGCAATATATTTAGAATTTTTATGATGGAAACAAATATCAATGGGAAGTGAGATGAAGAAAATAGCAAAGACAAATCACAGAGGCAAAAGAAATTATAATTTTATATTTGTTAGCTCAGTAAATCTTATCCTTGAGCATGTATAAGGATTAACTCAAAGACCTAGTAAACCAAGGGACTGGGTCATACCCCAAACTAGAGTTTGTTGGTTACAAGGTTTCTGATAAAGTACACTACTAAAAAAAATAGCAGGCAGTATTTTTCATGAGATTTTAAAAACAGAAGCCAGGGAATGGTATATTTGAATTGCATGTAAATAACATTTAAAAGATAGATTAGAAATATTTTGTAGTTTTTTTGTGAATAAATTCAGTATTTTGTCTTAGTGGTAGGCTAAGCAGATCTGTTAGAGATTCATGGTCATGGAAATAATTTCATCAAAGCAACTGCTTTAAGAAAATGACTCTTAAAATGAGTATAAAGATAGTTATGGAAGTGAGGCACTGGGGGCACAGTAGAGACTTAGTAGCAAGGTGACCAGTAGGGAAGAAATTCTTGCCATCTGGCTTTCAATGACCCCTTCAATACTGCTGAGCACCACCTTCTAAAATGTAAATCATTTTGAGACAAAATTTTTCCTAAATATTTTATAGTCTCTGCCTTCCTACAGAGAGATTCTCTCCAAATAATGCATCCCTTTGATGAATCCAATTTATCATCCTGAACATCAGTGATTGCACTGGGTTGTAACACAATGTGATCTCATGGGTATGGAAGTAGAAAGCTTTTAGCCCAATCCTAAGCACACCAGAACACCTATGAATTTTAAGTTTGGTGTCTCCAATTGATAACATTTCTGATTCTCTGTTGGCAGCTCCTCTCTTCATTTTAACTAGCTGATTCTAATTTGTAATGGGCTGATAAACTAGATATAATTGTGTGTAATGTGAGAGTAAATGGAGTATGAGCAAAACACACTTCTATGAATAGTCTTTAAGTTTTGTGGGTATAGACTCTTCAACATTTATTTGGGTTGCTTGCAGTCTTCCAATGGACGTCATATTTTATGGCTTCATTCCAGGTAAATGATGTTTCTAGGTAAATGAAAAATCACATGTTTTCAGTGGTCTTACATGTCTTTTCATTCTAAATTAGAATGCTTTGAAGAGTTTATAGACCCCATAATTCCAAATAAATTTATTTCAAGAAAATGGAGATTTCATTCTTAAAGATAAGTTGCTCATCCTCACATCACATCATTTCTCCTACACTGGTAGTCACTGAAATTATACTCTGGACCACCAGTCATTTTTACTCTTCTTTCTGGAAAGTCACTCACTTTAAAAGATGCAGAAAGTTTATAAAGGTTGAGATCATAGTATTTTTAAAAGTATTAATATAGACTGTGAGAGGTGCTAGGAAGGTAGGGGAGAATCATATTTGGTAACAGATTGAGTTTCTAAACAGCCTGTTTCTTTTGAAAGGGAGCTGAGCCCCACAAAAAGTCTTCAGGAAAATGCATATGGGTTCCGTGGAGTTCATTAAAGTGTTTTTCAGCAAAGTGAAAATGTTGAAGATTCAAGTACAAGTGGGGTATGGGGAAAAGAGGCCACAAAGTCAAAATATTTATCACCACATTGGCATTATGAACCACCTAAAGAATGTTGATTCATATTTGTGTGTGTGTATGATATTACATAACAAATTACTTAGGAAGTCATTAAATTTTATCCTTAAAAGAAAAAAGCCAGAAAACAATACCACAATTACAAAACATTCCTGTTAGAGCCCAGATGGCTGCATAAAATAAATAGTCATTTTCTTGATGGAAGCACAGACAATTTGGCTGTGTGAAACTGCAATTCCAACAGAGAACCTTGAAACAGATTAAGATATTGCTTGTGCATCACAACTTTCTCAAACAGCAAAATGTTCAGGTAGCACAACAGCGAAAAACTGATACCTTCAGATTCTTTTTTTTTCTTTTTTTTATTGAGAAAAAAAATTCCGCCTCCTCCCAGCCTCCCACTCCTCCCGCCCTCCCCC
>NW_004949292.1:65248-67185 GCF_000317375.1 Microtus ochrogaster | reverse complement strand
TTGAAGGACATCTAGGTTGTTTCCAGGTTCTGGCTATTACAAATAATGCTGCTATGAACATAGTTGAACAAATGCCCTTGTCATATGATCGGGCATCTCTTGGGTATACTCCCAAGAGTGGTATTGCTGGGTCCAGGGGTATACCTTCAGATTCTTATGTCAATTGCAGAGACAGACCATGCTCTCCCAAAAGGAGTTTGTTTCTGGATACCTAAAGCAAACACATTGGCACAAAGATGGAAAAGATGGAATTACCTTATGGTTCAGTTATAGGCACTAGCATTTTCCAGACCTCTGTATAACTTGTGTTCATTTTGGCTCCCTCTTTCGAAGTCATTATGTAGCTCTGCCTTTTTGAAGTCATGTCAGGGAATATGCCATCTGCTTTTCCTCTGGGGATTATGAAATCAGTGTAGAGTGAATCTCTTAGTCTCTGGAGAAGAGGGAATGTTCAGAACTCTGCTCTATGAGTGAGAAAATGCTTCAGAGGCAGATGGAGTAGTATAGGCACAGAAAGGAATTGGATAAATGAATGCAATAAAACGAATATGTATCTTTCAAAGAGTCATGAATGTAAATTTGAAAATCTAATGAGATAGATTCTGAGGTGATTAGTTTGAGAGGGGAGTGGTATTAAAGCCTTTTTAAAAGAGGATCTACAATATCATTGTTACCCTTTCTGGCATGTGAGGGCACATGTAAAAGACTCTCTGTGGACCAGAAGACACTAATACGCTAGTTGTCTTGCTTTGAGATTTGTTGTCCTCTAGAATTGTGAGAAACAAATTTCTGTTGTATTTCACTTTAAGATATTTTGATCTAGAAGACCATGTAGAATAAGGCAAATTGACATAAAATTATTTGAAAATTAAAATGATCTTAAAAAATAGTAATTTACCCCAAATGGATAGACACAATATTGTGTCAAAAAATTTAATAGAGTTGCGGAACAAACATATAATATGTGACTTATAGAAATGACAAACATAGAAATGACAAATCTAGAACTTGACCTGGTTTCTGAGGTTTCTGTCAGTGTGAAAGGAGCTCTCAAGAAAGCCTTTCCTCCACTTGCTCTAATTCTCCCTGGCCCCGGCTCCAACATTGTCACATCCTACATGCTTCCACCTCTGCTGTAGTGCACCTTCATTCCAGACTTCAGCAACTGACTTAAAGTTTTCTAAAAATGCAAATATGTGGATCTGATCTTGGCACCAGGACAGCCATCAATGGGGTGTGATTCAGACCTGTGGCAGCAGCCTGGGACAGGGATCTCAGATGTTTCTCATCCTCCCAATACTTCCTGGGCTTTCTGCTGGGCCTATACTCCCAGCATACTGCCTCTCTCTTCGTATCCCACACAGCTTGCATCCAGAACCCTCCCCCTTTCTGCCTCCCTTCCCTTTTAGGGCGCTGGGGTTGAATCCCGAGGGAAACCTAGCAGGTGGGAGCTCCTTTGTTTCAATAGCCTGTCTGCAGCAAGCAAGGTAGGTGCTTTGTTTACAACCTAACCAACCAGCACAGAGATCTGATCTCGGCACCAGCAGAGACATCACTCGAGCACCTGGAGAGCCATCACTATGGAGTGCCATCATTGAGAAGGTACATCAGTAGGCAAGGAGACCTGATCCTGTAAAATGAGATCCATAGGGGGCATTCGGAGGAAAAGATGGACAGGCGCCAATGCAAGAATTCACCCAACAATCTGAAAAACAACATGAAACCAACAGAACCCAGCAACCTCACAACAGGAGGACATGAACACTTTAATCAAGAAGAAGTAGAAAAAATTGACTTTATGAAAGTGATTGACACCCTTAAACAGCATGTAAAAACTGCCCTTATAGAAATGGATGAGAAGTATAACAGAAAGTTTGAAGAATTGAATAAATCAGTGAATGATACTCTAGGAAACCAAGGAAAAACAATCAAACAGA
>NW_004949292.1:59953-61398 GCF_000317375.1 Microtus ochrogaster | reverse complement strand
ATCTACACATTAGAATACTACGCTGCGGTAAAAAACAATGACTTCTCGAAATTTGCATGTAAAATGATGGAAATAGAAAACACTATCCTGAGTGAGGTAACCCAGACCCAAAAAGATCAACATGAAATGTACTCACTCATAATTTGTTTCTAGCCATAAATATGGGTCACGGAGTCTATAATTATTGATCCTAAAGAAGCTAAATAAGAAGTTGAACTCAAAGAAAAACATATAGCTATCCTCCTTGCTACGGGAAGTAGACAAAATTGCTGGGGAGAAAATTGGGATCTTGGGGGGTGGTGTGGGATGGGGGTAAGGGGAGATGGAGAGAGAAAAGTGAGAAGAGGAGGATGGGCGGAACTTGGGGAAACAGGATGATTGGGATAAAGGAAGATTGTATAGGGGAGCATGAAAGCACAATTCTTAGTTAAGGGAGCCACCTTAGGGTTGGCAAGAGACTTGAACCTAGTGTGGCTTTTCTTGCTATAGATCAGCCACAATTCTTTATATTTTCTCTTTACACACCTCAGATTGGCTTCATTGATGGAGGAGGGTCATCTTTCTATCTGTTGTTTCATTGGTTAAGTAATAAAGAAACTGCTTGGCCTCTGATAGGGTAGAATTTAGATAGGCAGACTAAACAGAACAGAATGCTAGGAGAAAGAAGCTGAGTCAGTGAGTCCCCATGACTCTCCTGCTCCAGACAGATTCAGGTTAAGATCTTCCCTGGTAAGCCACCTCATGGGCTACACAGAATATTAGAATGGGTTAGATCAATATGTAAGAGCTAGCCAAAAAGAGGATGGAACTAATGGACCAAGCAGTGTTTAAAAAAATACAGTTTCTGTGTGATTTTTTCAGGTAAAGCTAGCCCGGTGGCGGGACACAGACCAGCCCGCCAATCTTATTACAACAGAGTGGCGACCAGATGTGATGGACTTAATCCACTTAAAAACGTGAGACAGCTTAAAGATAAGGGAGAGAGAGTTTAACACAGATTTTTGCTGTTTGTTGGTGGCTTGCCGTAGAGAGATTTCCTGATTTGGCAAGAGCAGCAGAAAAATAGCTGTGTCATTTTAAAGTGTGGCTTTCTGGGACTGTGTGGCTTCCTGGCACTGTGCAGCCAGTGCAAACTCTGGCTTTAAAGCATTTCAATGGCTTTTATGGGACTGGATGTTTCTGTTCCCACTTGGGATCGGAAGGAGAGTGCTCTGAGACCCTGCCAATGGATCAGCGCTCCCTGTCTGCCAGGTGCAGACAGCAGAATCAGGCTTAGGCAGGTGGAAGAGCATGGCGGATTCCTGCCGACATACAGAGAAGTGTTTTCAGACTGCACAGTGCTCTGGTGTGACAGATTTGGTTGTAACTTGGATAAAAAGAGTTTCTGTGCTGCACACTCAGTCTCAGAATTAAACTGCTGAGTGCAGCTCCAATGTGGACTTGCT
>NW_004949292.1:55503-59610 GCF_000317375.1 Microtus ochrogaster | reverse complement strand
GTAAAGTCTTTAAAGAGACAGAGTACAGATAGTTAAGAGATTAAAAGAAATAAAGAAAAATAAGCCACGTAAAAATGGAAAATTCACAGATAGTCTGGATTATGTACATTGTGTTTTCTTTAAAATTTTTGACTGTGAAGTAGCTAAGTACAGAGAGACATTTCATTACATGGGATGCCATGCTAAACCAGAATGGATATAAGGGTATTACGATTTCAAAATATGGGTCTAAGGATATGATGCTTTGGAGAGGGTCTTCTTTTGTTTTCACAGAGGACCAGACCCTGTGGAATGATTCTATTCCGATATGGGATAGTTAGCCAGGTGGCGGGACGCAGACCAGCCCGCCAATCTTATTGCAACACTTCATGCCCCCATGCATTCTACCGTTTGCCTCCTGCCAGGGTGCACTACAGAAATCTGGGTGAGACACAGGCTTCCTTGGTCTGAGCCAGCTGTTCTGGGGCTTTCTAATGAATCATTTACATTTGCCTATTCCACTGCTCTAAAGACATCCACAGAGCACATAGTCCATGATTTTTCTTTCAGCATTTTGCTCTTAAGTCAGATTTAAGACTGGCTACCTTAACTCACATGCACCATTATGCCCTGCTGGGTTAGTTTTATAGGTGGCCTGCAGCACCTTTTGGCAGGTAATGTTTATTGCACTTAATCCATCTAATTAAACCACAGGTAAGATTTAATATCCTAAATATAGATCATAAGTTGCTAATTTATAAGAACAATATGTTAGACAACCTAATGATCCAAAGTTTAAATAGCCTCTTTATATACAGCATGTGCGAGGTTTTACAAGACTTAGATGATGTCCCTTCTACAACATTAAACTTAATTCTGGGAATTAGTTTTGTCCTCAATATTTTTTTCTTATAAAATAGTTTGACAATAAGGCTAATAAATGGTGCAGTCTTTACAGACTGAAACCATGTTTCTCAAGAAAGAGTTTGGAAATCTGAAGAAGTAAACAACTTCATTTAACAAAAGATTAAGCACTCTGGAGAAGGAAACAGATGATTTGTCACATAAAACCCAATAATTGACAGTGGATGCTGAAACATTATTTGAAAGAATTCACACTATTGAATGTATTGATCAGACTCTGTTGAAGGGGTATGACAGATTGACTGATAGACTGTTAATCCAGGAAGGTAATATGCATGCTATGAAGGTTATGTCCAAGGATGAGACATTATCTCTACTGGACAGACTTCATACCTTGGAATCATCAATGAGGGCATTAGAGCAGAACACTGGACAGGAAATCCAGACATTACAAAAGGCAATGGCAAACAGATTTGAAAAAATTGAGGAAATTTTCCAATTTAATGACCAGGAACAAAAGTTACAAAGGTAAAATTTAACCTTGTTGGTACATAAAAATCTCTAGGATACCTTCCCCAGAGTTCTGCCTGCCTTTTCAATAATAACAGCAGAAAAAGTATCTGGCCCCTAGTGTCCTAAGGTTGTCAAAGAATATACATGTTAAC
This sequence comes from Microtus ochrogaster, assembly GCF_000317375.1. Taxonomy (NCBI): domain Eukaryota; kingdom Metazoa; phylum Chordata; class Mammalia; order Rodentia; family Cricetidae; genus Microtus; species Microtus ochrogaster. Next base: position 58,102 of record NW_004949292.1, on the reverse strand, counting down.
TCATACCTATGACTGATCTAAAGGAAATTAAACAGGCAATTGTGGCTTACAGACTACACTTGTCTTTTGTTAGGGAGAAGGTCAAAACCTGGGCTTTTAGTAACAAAGCAATGCTTCAAGATTGGGCTCCGTTAATCTCAGCAGTCCTAGAAAGTGGACAGAAATTACTTTGGGGGTGCTTTTTTAATGAGGAGGCAAGAATTTTAGAGCAGCAATAAAAAGCAAATGGACTTGATCAAATTCTAGGTGAAGGACCTTACTCTGATCCTAAGGATAAATCTCTTTATGATGTCCACACCTTGTCCCTATGTAGCACAGCAGATTTAAATGCTTGGGACAGGATTCAAAACTCAGGAAAAAGAATTGAATTATGTCTTAGGGTTAAACAGAGTCAGAGAGAACCTTTTAGTGACTTTTTGCAAAGACTAACTAGGGCTGTACAAATTGGGATAACTGACCCAGTAGCTATATGTATAATAATTGAATCTTTGGCTTATGAGAATTCCAACATTGAGAGCAAATGGATCCTTAGGCCTTTAAAGATCAAATCAGTACCCATGGATGAATGGGTCTTGCATACAATGAATGTCAAGACACTTGATTATGGTATTGAAGTGTGGTTAGGAAAAGCAATTTCCAATGGTAAAAGAGTACATCAAAATACCAAATGTTTTAATTGTGATAGAAAGGGACATATGATAAGGGATTGTAGACAATGGATTCCTAGGAATAATACCTCCTCTGGGATTGACAGAAATAGGAGGACTCAGCCTTCAGGTATATTTAGGAGGTGTGGCAATGCCGACATTGGAGAAATGAATGTAGGTCAGCAAAAGATAGACAAGGCAACCCAATACCACTGGGAAATGCCATGGAGAGCCTCTTGCAGGCTCTCATGATGAATGTGGTTCAGTCATTCCCAGTTACAGTGGAGAACGTTTCTTACCATGAAATTTAAAAAATCCAGTGCCTGCTGTAAAAAGCAATACTGGTTTGAATGATGGGTTAAATGTGAAGGATGATTCAAAAACTCCAGTATGACAGAGGAAAATTTATTTTGGCAGGCTTCCATAAACAATCAAAGACCAAGGCTAAGAGTTTATATAAATGGCATTTTTATTGGAGGCTTATTAGACATGGGTGAAGATGTAAGTATCTCCTGAATCTTGGCATCTTAATTGGCCTCTTCAAGAGGTAGATGTTCACTAACTGGGAATTGGTACCCTATCTCAGGTAAGATAAAACATGAGATATTTTGAATGCATAGGGCCAGAAGGGAAAATAGGAAGACTAAGGCCATATATTTCCAATATTGCACTGAATTTGTGGGGTTGTGAACTACTGCTGCAATGGAATACCCAGATTAACATTCCTGCAACCCCAAAAACTTATGTTACTGAGGAAAATATTAGAAGATGTTATAGATGAGGAATACCAGCCCTTTGGGGATGTACAAGAACACAAAGCAATTGATAAACATTCAGAGGTACTAACAGCCCTAACTTTAAAATGGTTAACTGAGAAACCAATATAGGTTAAGCAGTGGCCTCTAGCTAAGGAAAAGTTGCCAGCTTGGGAAGAGTTGGTACAAGAGCAACTAGATGCTCGACATATAGAAAATCTACCAGCCCTTGGAATTCTCCTGTATTTGTTGTCAAAAAGAAATCTGAAAAATGCAGAATGGTGACAGATCTAAGGGTTATCAACAAGCTAATTCAACCTATGGGCCCTCTACAGCCTTTTTCTGTTACCAATGGGATGGCCTCTCATAGTTATTGACTTAAAGGATTGTTTTTTCACTATACCTTTGCAAAAAGAAGATAGAGAAAAATTTGCCTTCACAGTGCCTACTTATAATAATTGTAAGCCTACTAGAAGATATTAATGGACTGTTCTCCCATAGAGATTTCTCAATAGCTCCACCCAGTGTCAATACTTTGTCAGTCAGCCATTGGAAATAATTTGTATGCAATTCCTAAGTCTATAATCTTCCATTACATGGATGGCATTTTGTTATCTGATTCAAATATAGACACTTTAGAAAGGATATTTGAAGAAATAAGAAAGTCTGGCCTAGAGGTGCTGAGGAGTTCCATCTGGACGGGTGAGTGTGTGCTATCCAGGGGCACATTGTCCCGGAAGAGAGCACAAATCCCCCTCCCCCAGCTCCTTCTGCAGGGCTGTCTTTCTTATGCACAACCCAGCCCCCCAGCACCCCGCCTCAAGCCTGCGTTTTCTGCTAGGTCCTTTGCTCAGGAACAGTTTTCTGCTCCTACACTAAGGCTAGCCACCCAGAGCGGTAAGTGCCTGCCTACCGGGCAGCCCTCAAGGACCCCTGAAAGGGAGCCCGTGCACGTTCAGCTTTTGTGGCAGGGTGTCCTGTGTTCTACTCGTCCCCACCCTGCCCCCCAAATTCTCCCTTTGGTTCGAGGGTCATTGAACTACCAGGCCTCTATGTTTTGGTGCTGAGGAGTTCCATCTGGACAGGATGGTTCCTGCTTTTACACAGAAGAGATACACCCAGAGAGTCAGTCACAGCAAAGACTGGACCAAGACACCAGGCCTCTCCTGGCTCCATTTGAAGGAAGAGATGGGAAGG
>NW_004949292.1:54416-54903 GCF_000317375.1 Microtus ochrogaster | reverse complement strand
GTCCAGAAAATATATTTAATAAAATTATAGAAGAGAACTTTCCTAACCTAAAGAAAAATTTCCTTTGAAGGTTCAAGAAGCATACAGAACACCGAATAGACTGGACCAAAAAGAAATCTCCTTACCATATAATAATCAAAACACAAAGCATAAATAATAAAGAAAGAATATTAAGAGCTGCAAAGGAAAAAGGCCAAGTTACTTATAAAGGTTAACCTTTTAGACTTACACTTGATTTCTCTACGGAAACAATGAAAGCCAGAAGGTGCTGGATAGATGTACTGCAGAACTAAGAGACCATGGATGTAAGTACAGACTACTATACCCAGGCAAGCTTTCATTCACTATAAATGGAGAAAAAAAATTTTCCAGGATAAAAACAAATTTAAACAATACGTAGCCACAAATCCACAGTAACTCTGATACCAAAACCACACAAAGACTCAACCAAGAAAGAGAATTACAGGCCAATCTCACTCATGAACAT
>NW_004949292.1:39196-50180 GCF_000317375.1 Microtus ochrogaster | reverse complement strand
TTCATGTTCTGGCTTTGTGGGAGCCTAGCCAGTTTGTATGTTCACCTTCCTAGACATGGACCGAGGGGGGAGGACCTTGGACTTTCCACAGGGCAGGGAACCCTGACTACTCTTTGGACTGGAGAGGGAGGGTGAGAGGAGTGGGGGGAGGGGGAGAAGGTTGGGAATACGGGGAGGGAAATGGGAGGCTGGGAGGAGGCTGAACCTTTTTTTCCCTTTTCTCAATAAAAAAATAAACAAAAATAAAAATGAAAAAAAAGTTTTGCCTAAATGGAGATTACAAATTGATTCTGAAAAGATTCAAAGAGGAGATTCTGTCAATTATGTAGGTTACAGAATAGGTTTACAGAAAATTAGAACACAAAAGGAACAAATTCAGAGAGACTAGTTACAGACACTTAATGACTTTCAAAGGTTAGTAGGAGACATTTCCAGTCTATGACCGGCTGTTGGGATAACACTTGATCTAATAATTCACTTAAACCAAAGCTTGGATGGTGATAAAGACTTGAATAGTCTCAGAGAATAAACAGCTGAAGTGGAAAAGGAATTGACGATTGTTGAGGAGATATTACAGGAGGCACACATGGATAGAGTGAATCCAAATCTTAGTTGTATTCTAGTCATATTGCCATCTGGAATTTCTCCTACAGGAATTTTAATGCAATGGGATGATATTATATTATGGATCATTTTACTAAACAAACCAAGTAAAAAGTTAAAAACTTGTATGGAAAAAGTCTCTGAATTAATTATAAAAAATAAACTGAAAGTTTGTTGATTAGCAGGTATAGACCTAGCAGAGATTATAGTGTCTTTTACTTTTGATGAAATAAATTGTTATGGGAAGACAATGAACCTGGAAAAGTGCTTGCACTAACTTTTTTGGATAAATTAATAGCCTTTATACCCAAAGCAATAGACTTAACTTTATAAAGAGAACTTCTTGAATTCTTTCATGAATTGTACATGATGCACCAATAATTGGAACCCATACCTTTTATACTGATGCAAATGAATCAGGGAAGGCAGGTTACAAATCAGAAGACTTGGGTAAGGTGGAACAAAGTCCTTATGATTCTGTCCAGAAGGCAGAATTATATGCTATTCTTATGGTACTAAGGGATTTTAAAGAACCTCTCAATATATTACTGATTCGCAATATAGCAAATGATACAGAATTGACTTCATTATTCATTCAAGTGCAAGACCTAATCAGGAATAAGCTTTCTCCTATATACATAACACACATCCGATCCCATACGGGTCTGCCAGGTTCTCTAGCACAATGTAATACAGAAATTGATGAATTATAGATTGGAAGTGTGTTGCAGTTGTCTGAATTTCATAAAAATCCACCATGTCAATAGCAAATGTTTAAAGAAAGAGTTTTCTATTACATGGCGACAAGCTAAGGCGATTATAAAGAGGTGTCTTATTTGCTCTTTCTATAATTAAACACTGTTGTCTGCAGGGAGTAACCCTGAGGGTACTCAAAGGTATGAAATCTGGCAGATGGATGTCTTCCACTTTACAGAATTTGGTAAATTAAAATATGTACACCACAGCATAGACACTTATTTAGGTTTTCAATGGGCAACTGCCTTGAGCTCAGAAAATGCTGATTCAGTAATCACATATTTATTGGAAGTTATGGCCGTCATGGGTATACCTACACAAATAAAGGCAGACAATGGTCCAGCATATATATCTAAGAAAATGAAATGCTTTTTTGACTATTATAATATAAAGCACATTGCAGGTATATCAAATAATACCAGGTATAGAAAGTTCAAATTGTACTATAAAGTATTTGCTAAACAAACAGAAAAGGATAGAAAATACTCCCAGAAATAGATTGCATAATGCTTTATTAACCTCAAATTTTCTTTTATTATTGGTTTATAAATAATACCATTCAAAATTTCCACTTCCTCCCTTCGTTCCATTTCCCTCTTGCTCCTCCAATCATCTTCCCTTTCCTTCCCCTCCAGTCCTAAGGGAAGTCAGGGTACCCTGCCCTGTGGGAAGTCCAAGGCTCTCCCCCCTCCATCTAGGCTTAGGAAGGTATGCATCCAAATAAAATAGGATCCCAAAAAGCCAATTCATGCAGTAGAGACAGATCCCTGTGCCATTGTCATTGGTGGCTCAGTCAGCCACAATTATCAGTCACATTCAGAGAGTCCAGTTTGATCACATGCCTGTTAAGTCCCAGTCCAGGTTGCTTTGGTGAGCTCCCATTAGATCAGGCACACTGTTTCAGTGGGTGGACAAACCCCTCGCCATCCTGACTTCCATGCTCATATTCTCCCTCCTTTTGCTCTTCAACTAGATCTTGGGAGCTCAGTCCAGTGCTCTGATGTGCGTCTCTGTCTCTATCTTCATCTGTCACCAGACGAAGGTTCTATGGTGATATTCAAGATAGTCATCATTCTGTCTATGAGACAAGGCCAGTTCAGGTGCCCTCTTTTCTATTGCCCAAGGACCTACTGGGGACATCACCATGGACACCTGGGAACTCCTCTAGAGCCAAGCCTCTTTGTAACAGGAAAAATTCATCAAGATAAATTCTCAAACTTGAATATCTATGCCCCTAATATAAAAGCACTCACATATGTAAAAGAAATATTACTAGAACTCAAATCACACATCAAACCCCACACACTAATAGTAGGAGATTTCAACATTCCCCTCTCACCAATTGATAGGTCAACCAGACAGAAACTTAAGAGAGAAATAAGAGAACTAACAGATGTAATGAATCAAATGGACTTAACAGACATCTATAGAACATTCCACCCATACAGGAAAGAATATACCTTCTTCTCAGCATCTCCTGAAACCTTCTCAAAAATTGATTACATACTCAGAAACAAAGCAAGTACCCACAGATAAAAATAATTTTATTAACCACTTGTGTCTTATCAGATCACTATGGAATAAAGTTAGAATTTAACAATAATTCTACCCCCAGAAAGCCTATAATCTCATGAAAACTGAACAGCCAACTACTGAACTACCCCTGGCTCATGGAAAAAATAAAGAAAGAAATTAAAGTCTACCTTGAATTTTCTTAATGCGAATGAGAAAGGAACAAAAGCAGCAGAGAGACATTGGATAATGAAAAAACTTCTGAATTGAATCGAACTGCTTATTTCAAGGATGTGTTGACCTCCCAATGGAAACCAGGAGATGTAGTACATTGGTGAAGGGGCTTTGCTATTGTTTATTCAGGAGACAAAAAATTATAGATACCATCAAAATTAATAAAGATTTGCTTTAGAAAGGAGAAACCTGTTGAAAAAGCAAAATGATACCTCATCTACAATGGTGACAATCATACAGGTGGTAAGTAAAGCTCATAATGGTTAGGGCAGGGTTCTGCTCTTATCTTTGCTGGAAAATACGCATCATCAAAAATTCAAGAGACCCTGGATGTTTCAATGCTGACAGAAGAAAAAATAACTATCCGCTAGGGAGCATCTAGAAAACAGAATATGGTTTATTAATCCAGGTACTGTTTACACACAACCAGTTTACAACTGGTTTTGGAGTTGGACAATGGCTTTGTACTTCTCTAAATGCAAGCTTGTTGTTAAAATGAACATTCAGAGTTCTGTCTCATTTCAGGAGCCGTTTTGTGTGGGACAGAATAAAGACTTTAGAAAAATTTTTACTTTCTTCATGCCTTTTTTGTCTACATCATATTCTTCACTAAACGTATGTATATATAAATGATGTTTAAGTTTTTCATGATGAACATAGATTTTTTTCCATAGATCCATTTCCTGCAGTAATCTTTGAAGTTTCCAGGAAGAAGATGGGGCCCCACAGCAACAACTCCACCTAGTTGAGATGACATCGTCATACAGACAGTGTTACTATAATACTGCTTGTTTTGGGTACCAGCTGCTGAAATGGTGCTCCTTTTCATATTCTGGCCTGAACTTCAAGTGAGAACTTTGAAAAACAAAACAAAATAAAACAAAACAAAACAAAATCATATTGACTGCTCAGAAATTGTTTGCAACTATATTAGACAGTAATTTTGGAACTTAAACACCACTTAATTTTTGCAGGATCCCATTAAGAGAACATTGCCCCCATGGCAGCAAGAAGCGATTCTAGAAGACGGTGCCCCCTATCCCCCCAAAATATGTTTGTCCATAGGGTTGTTTTGGGACTGTTGATTATTACTTTTACTAGAATGTGGTTTGGGGTAAAAGTATGTTTGTAAAAAAAATGAAGGTAGTAATAGCAGGTAATAGAGTGAATACTTGTTAGCTATTTTAAATGGATAATTTATATTGGTATAGTTTTTGTATATTGATACAATTTCAAATTATATCTGTTACTTTTGTTTACATTTGTACACATATGCAAAGTTATTTTTTCAGATTGTATATATGCGGGTTTCTACCTCAGTTTAGGAAATTTTTTATATTGATACAACTTTTAGGACATATTTTCATATTACATTATGTATTACTCCTATCTCTGATCAAAATACTTATAGATTGTTTACATTTTGTCCTCATTTGTTGCACATTTTTTTACAGGTTATTTAATATTCTGACATGAAGTTTTAGTCTTTAAGTTATACAGGTATTAATTATTATAGGTCAGTAGTTGTTCATATTTGTTGTACATACAATGAGATCAATTAGGTTCTTTAGATACATAGAGATTGTATTCTGTCTAGAAAGGGAATCTTCAACCACTTCAAGGATCTGTAGACCATGACATTTAAATAACTTAGGGTTTTGTTGACATGAGACATGACTGCTTCTGACAGCACAAATCTATTCCCAAGAAAATGTTCAGCACCAAAGACACTCCAGTTGGAGCTTGTTTTCCTCTTATCAAAAAGTGCCAACAGGATAAGATGGTTTTGAAAAATTTCCTGCCTCTGAAAATGGTTTATCAATTATTTTAGGCTACAGCCAAGGTTGGTTGCTTCAACATTGCAAAATGAGATTTGGGTGACTGCTCAGGTAGCTAATTGACTCTGTCATATATTGCCTCCTTTGGAGCTACTTGATTGTATTTCCTGCATGCTCAAGTAATATTATCTCCCTTCTTAGGCCTTTGATAGGATTGAAGATTAGACAGTCTTAGTAGTTACTGTCCTCTTATGATCTAGCCAAGCCATTTCCAACACAAGACTTAGATTCTTTAGGATAGAATGTTTATTAAAACATTTAGCATAAGTTAATTGCTTAATATTGTTTATGCTGATTGTAATTCTAATCTTATACTTGATATCCATCCCTAGTGTATATTTTTTTGTATTGGGTTTGGAACTCTCTTACTTAAACAAAAGGGGGAGGTGCTGCATGAGCTCCTTTCATCCCTTAAGCCAATAGCCTTTAAGATACCAGCCCAATTGAATGTGGTTTCTTTTGCTTTAAAGAGCAGCAGTAGCCCTGCTCTTGCTCTCTGGCTTCCAGCTCCTGGTTCTGGCTGCTAGACTCTGTTCCTATATGAGGGCTATTGTCTAGGACAGTGATCTGTAAGTTTTTCCACTTAAATAAATAACCCTTTTATTAATCATAATTCCAAACTGGTGTGGGATTGTTTTGTGACTTATGTCTTTACATACCCACACACAGGCATATGTATATGTAAGGACATGAAAAATTTTAAAAAGCTTCGCTTGGTTAAGACACATGCTTTCAGCTCTTTGCAGCATTATAGGAGTTAGCTGGAAAAAACAACTGTTCCTTACAGGTAGCCACCTAGCTTTGTGGTTTAGACAGGAGTAGAAGTAACTGCTTGGGGGGAGGGTCGGGTACATACACAGAAACAGAAGTAAGCGCTTATAGGGGAAAGAGGGGATGCAGAAGGAGTCAATACCCTGTATTCAGCAAAATCAACCACCTTGACCCTAAGTAAACCTGGCTTGCTGTTTTTGCCTAGATATGTCAACCCCAAATGAGGAGTGGGAGCTCTCCCTACTATGCTTTTTCTTATGTAGTAGACAGCTCACAGCTGGCAAGGAAAATAAATCTTGCCTTTGCATTCTGAACTTGCCTGGATTCCAGTGGTCTCTCTGTGGATCTCAACTTGGGCACAAGAGTATATACACATAATTAAAAATAAAATGAAACCTCATAAAAAGCCAAATAACAGAAAAATGATGTCTGTACTTGAAGCTCTAGTAGAAGAAATCATTTCTAACAAAAACCCAAACAAACAAAACCAAAATCTGAAAAAAAAGAAAACAGCCTATCAATATGCATAGCAGTTACTCAAATTGAGGAGGTGAGAATTTTTTTAAAGCATAATTTCTTTATTGATTTTTTTTGGAATTTCATATCATAGACCCTAATTCTTTTTACCTTCTAGTCCCCCATATCCTCTTCTAGCCCCTGTAGCTCCCCACAAAAGAAAATTTTAAAAAATCAAATCAAACAGACTAGGCTCCCACAAAGCCAGTACATGCAGTAGGATCAAAACTCAGTGCCATTGTCCTTGGTTTTCAGTCATCCCTCATTGTCTGCCACGTTCAGAGAGTCTGGTTTGATCCCATGCTTTTTCAGTCCCAGTCTATCTGGCCTTGGTGAGCTCCCATTAGATCAGCCCCACCATCTTAGTGGGAGCCTAGTCTGTTTGGATGTGCACCTTCCTAGACCTGGATGGAGGGGGGAGGACCTTGGACTTCCCACAGGGCAGGGAACCCTGACTGCTCTTTGGACTGGAGAGGGAGGAGGAGGGAAGTGGGGGAAGGGGGAGGAAAATGGGAGGTGGGGAGGAGGCGGAAATTTTTAATAAAAAAATAAATAAATAAAATCAAAACAAAGCAAAGCAAGCAAGCAAGCAAAAAAACAAAAACAAGAATGAAAACCACCCCTCAAAATAACAATTTTTTTCTTGTTTATCCATCTTTCCTGCTTCCTCATCACCGTTTTATCATCCTGGTGGCATTGGGAATAGTGTGTCACATAGTATATATACCCTTTGTCCAATCAGCTTTCCTAGCAAAGGTTCATTGCAATGAGTCAGTGGTCTGGTTCAAGGCCTCTGGTTCTTGTATAAAATCATCACTGGATCCTCCCTGAAACTCCTCTGGAATATCCTGTGGCCTTGCTGCATCCTGGAGATCCTTCAGGTACCATTCCAGAGGACCAGTGCCTTTACAAGCTCCAGCAGGTCCTAGATGGGGTAAATGTTAGGGTGGGCAAACCCATGGTCAGGCTATGGGCCAGGGTGGGAGCTGAGCTGGTCAGACTGAACCATGGGAGCCTCCTGCCTCAGGTGAGGAGACAGAGGTATCTCCTCTACACCCATTAGTACTTAGGTGGCTGATGAGGTGAGGTTTATCTCAGGAATGCTGGGTTGGTAAAATTTTGGAAATAAAATCCTGAAGTTCATATTATTATCAAATTGCAGCAAAACAATTAGTAGATGTAGAATGAGATTTTTGGTAAGACTCCAAAAGGCATTCCTTACAGAAATTCTTCATAAGCTAGGGATACAAATGCACTTTTTTTTAGCAAAACAAAAGAAATGTGACTTTTAACTTTTTAAAGCAATTACCAATTTAAAATATGACATTCTTTGCCATTATAATTATTTTATTTAAAATTGCTTACATTATATTTTAATCATATTCTCCCCTTCCCCCATATCATTTACAACCCACTATTCACCAGACTTCATGTTCTTTCTCTTTCTCTGCAAACAGAAACAAAATGAAAGTTAAACCAAACAAACAATGATACAAAAAAATACTAAAACAAAGCAAAAAATCTACCAAAAATGGAATCTGTTTTGTGTTGGTTATCCATGGTTGATATATGCAATGATACTCCATTGGAGAACATGGAGAAATTGAACTGTTGCCCAAATATAAGCTTCACCCCTACTGTCATGGTGCTGAAAGATACTGTGTACTATATAGGGGGAATAAAAGTAATCATTAATATCACAGGATTATAAATCTGATGCCCTATTTTAGTGACCTACATGCAAAACTGCTGGTACAACAGCAGCAAAAAAGTTGTGGGAGTTTGTTTTTTATTGGATTAACGCTCAACTTCATGACATAGAATTCATACTTGGAAGGGCTAAAGTGGCCAAGACCTGAGACTAGATAGGACATGGGCATAAGGGAAAAAAAAACTAATAATATTAGAGTGTTAAAGGGCATAACAGTAAAATAACTCTTAATGACACATTGCCAAACTCAGATTAGTTCTGTACGTGATCTGAGTGCATTACTCAGCCTTCATCAGAGATGCTTCTTCTTACAGTATATGAGAACTGACAAAGTGACCCGCAATTGGAAAATGTGCAAAAAGATACTTTGAAACCCTAGATCCTAAGTGGGATGTCTTTATTAAATCTTACCCCTTAAGGCTTAGGGAAATATATTGAAGAGGAAGCAGAAAGACTATAAGAGCCAGAGATGATGGGTGACTCTAAGTGAACAGTGCTTTCTAGATAGGACAGGACTGATACAAATAAGTACTCACAGAAACAGTGACAGCACAGGTTCAAACCTGACAAAATCTCAGCATTGAGATTGGGAGATAAACTCAAATACCTACCCCTAACCAAGAAGCTCCTTAAAACTGATACCTGCTAGGAAAGGGGAAATCTGATTTCTTCAAAATGTAAGACTTTTTTAAAACGGAAGCATCTGTTAAAAGTACAATTAAAAAACAATAAAACAAGTAATGAAAATTCTCTTTCTTGCTTTGTTTTGTAATCTTAATTGAGTAAAAAGAATACATTTTACTTTTAAAGGTAATGTTGAAGATGTGTAAAATACGTTCACTTTCAGTAAACTTTTGCATTTCTCAAACAAAACTTTGTATGTCAGTGGTCACATCAGCATAGAGTAAGACATCAATACAGACAACTTGATCTAGCCAGGGCTATCTTTCTCTGGGTTGTCTTTATTTTTCCATTGTTTAGAGTCTGGTTTTAATGAAGATGCCTCTGTGGCCTACCTTGCTTAAGGCCTGTAGTCTAGAACTTTGCATGTAGTAGCCCTGATAGGTGATTCCCAGAAAGAGGAAGAATGAGGGAAGGAGGCCCTGGAAACTGCCAGCAGGGGCTGGGCCACTGCACAATAGGATACTGGAACATGATCTCCCTCATGAATCCACCCAGTTCTTAAAAGGGAAATCACTAAAAATGTGCAATGGCAAAATATACATATTCATATATGACATAAAATAAATCACAGCAAACATTTGGAATTTAGATTGGGGAAGACTCAGAGGTGGAAAGAAGGAAGTGTTTAATCTCCAATATCATTTGTTATTAGATATTGTAAAGGACAATGGACATAATACAAGCAGGGCCAGCTTTTTCTGTTCTGTTCATATCATAAAATTCTATAGATAGCATCTGCCAGGTCCAGCCTTCTCTACTGTCCCCACCTTCAGTATGCAAAGCTGGACCCAAATCTTCTTAATGACAAGGTGGATTGTGGCCCTCACAAAACATCATCTTTTGTCTTTGGGATAGATTTCAATGGGATGAGGGGATTGCTGATTTTTAGGGAAGTTATTTCCTTTCTTCACAGGGTGGGGCCGGCTAGCAGTTGAGGTCATTGTCTAGCTCTCCTACAAGAGTTGTCATTGTCATTCCACAGGCCACACCTCTCCCCATCTGGGTCTCTCTACCTCCTCTTGATCAAAATTGTAAGAAGGAAGTTGAGTGCACTGCCATCTTGTGACCAAATCCTTACCCTCTCCATCTGGTTCACTGAAGACCCCCAATCTCAGAGGATCTACCTCCTTCCCTTCTTACACATTTGCCTCCTGCCTCACCTTCCACAACTACCTTAACCTTCCCAACCACCCAACTCCACTCCCCTCCCCAATCCCCCACCTTTTCTACCTCCTCTATTTCCCCCTTCTCCCATACTTTTGGCTCTCCCATCCCCAGTCTCTCACCCTTCCTAGACAACCACCATTCCCATATTCTCTAATCCCCTGCCTCCCATCAGAGAACACACAGACACAGGTATTATTCCTAAGAGATTGATTTTATTTTCTTCATTGCTGACCACAAGTTGTTACAAAGATAAGGTCTTCATAGGTACCCACAGGCCAGGAGGGAGACGTTTGGACACTTCTCAGGTGGTTCTGAGGTCTTCTGCCTCCACGCCACCTCCCCGGCTGTCCAGGTCATCACTTGAGGTACTGATGGTGCTGGTGTTGCTTTTTTCATTTTCCTCTTGTACATCTCGGTTCAGTTTCTTGTTCAGTCGATGATAATGGATGAATCTTACCAGATTTCTTTCCTGTTTGACCTTAACCAAGGAAGTCTGAGCTTTTGTACAGGATGGCTTCTTTACATAACCTTGGTAGAATTGCTGCTGCACTGGCACTGGTTTCTTAAGAGATCATAGGAAGGCATTGGTTAGGGGAAAGAAGGTGGAGTTGGGAAGGAAACAGGGGATCATGGGAAGGAGTGAGGTCTGAGGCTGTGTGTGGCTGTGAAAAAAGGGAAGGAGACCAGCATCTGGCTTGGGGCTCCTGTGTCCAGAGCATCTCTGGCGCTGCTGCCTGTTTTAAGCATCCTTAGAACTTCAAGTTGTATGGAAGTGTCTACTAAGCTGGAGCCATTGCTGATACCACAAAAACGGATGGTATATGGTGTGGTGGTGTGGGGTCGGGTAGGGTCTGGTAGGCAAGAGCAAAAAAAAATTTGAGTTTCAAGAAATAAGAACCTTCCTCATTTATGCCTATCTTTGGCTCCTGGTCCACATATGGTTTTGGGGCAGAACTCCAACACTAAAGCAATGACAGAAAACAGACACTAGGTTTTTTTTTTTCTAGCAACATAAGTTATGGGAACCTGCAGTGAAGAAGAAACCTAATTTATATGCTGGCCTTAAAAAAATCAGACTTTTTCCTTAGACTGGGACCATGATATGTAGCATCATGATCTGGCCCAGACCCCAGGCATCTTCCAAAAGTGTTTTTGCCAAAGGGAGGAACCATTAGTTAGCAATTCTTCCCTA
>NW_004949292.1:37767-39096 GCF_000317375.1 Microtus ochrogaster | reverse complement strand
TCCCAATTTCTCTTCTATCAGGTTCAGTGTGCTCGGACTGATATTGAGGTCTTTGATCCATTTGGTATGTGAAAACAAAATTTGTCTATTTTTATATGTTGTTACAGTAGCTCTCTAGTACAGCTTGAAACCTGGGATGGAAATACCTCCAGAAGATCTTTTATTGCACAGGAGTATTTTAACTATCCTGGGCTTTGTTTTTTTTTCATATGAATTTGAGCGGTTTCTTTTCAAGCTCTGTAAAGATTTATGTTGGAATGTTAATATAATTATATTTAACATGTAAATTGCCTTTAGTTGGATGGCCATATTTCCTATGTTGGTCCTATTGATCCAAGAGTTTGGGGCTTTGTTCCAGCCTCTAACGACTTCTTTAATTTTTTTCTTCAAAGACTTAAAAATTTATCATAGAAATTTTTTTATATGCTTTGTTTGGGTTATTCCTAATTATCTTATATTCTTTGTGGCTATCTTGAATTTGTTTAATAAAAATAGTTATCATCAAACATAATTGTAATCTGATCATTTTAATTTATGGATTAACTACTAAGCGGTTATACAACCCTATACTTCATAAAGCATGGATTGATTATATAAAGTGAAGTAAATTATTCCATGAATTTCTTATTTAAAAGCTACCATTCATAATTAAAAATAAATTTACCACAAAACGTTATTTTTTATTACTTAAAATTAATTCAATCTGAAAATTTTTCACTGTTGGTGGAGAAGGGCCTGTTTGTTCTTCCCAGCTGCCTGGCTAGTTAATCCTGAAATAACCGCACAGAAACTGTATTAATTAAATCACTACTCGGTCCATTAGCTCTATTGGCTAATTCTTACATCTTAATTTAACCCATTTCTATTAATCTGTGTATCACCACGTGGCAGTGGCTTACTGGGTTAAATTCCCAGCATCTGTCTTTGGTGGCTCCATGGCATCTCTCTGTCTCTGCATTCTTCCTCACATAATTCAGTTCTATCTCCTCTGACTACCTAAGTTCTGCCCCATCAGGCCAAGGCAGTTTCTTTATTCATTAACTAATACAAGCAACACACAGAGGGGACTCTATCATCATTTCACTAGCAGTTCCTTCAGAGGGGTGTGAGAATGAAATTATGAGTACACAGAGGTTGTAATCTCTTATTTTTGATCATGTTTGATTTTGTAGAGAAAAATATTTAATGAATATGTTGCTAAATAACCAGCTTTATCTCTAAAATTTCATGTGTTGATAAATACAAATTTGTGTGTCATGTAAAAGTACATTATAATATTATACAAAATAAAAAACTTTAAAGAAATTGATTTTTTTCAACACATGTATA
>NW_004949292.1:31660-37451 GCF_000317375.1 Microtus ochrogaster | reverse complement strand
CACAGAACATTTACATGATTGCTGTGGTTTCAGTTTAATATATAAATAGTAGATCAGTACTCTGAGTGGTATGTATTTAACAACAAAAATCAATTGTTTATAATTATAAATTAATATGTTTAAGAGAATTATGGAAATTGCAAATGCTAAAATTTTTGTACATATAAGATGAAAATGGATATTCTTCAAGCATTTCAACTACCTTATCAACTAGGCAAAAAATACAGGTGCATTTTTTTTGAAACATCCTAATGCATAATCTGTTTAAACCAAGTACCTATTTTTAGTTTTGTCTTCATTTTTAAAAGGCTTTTAAAACACAGCTTGCTAACTGGTGGAATAATAATGGAGGAAAACTTGAATGTATCTTTTCATCAGTAATTTCAAAGTATTATTATGTGAGGAAGCAGTTGAAGTAAAGGTTGTAATTTTTTGAAACTTCTAAAATACTTTTTCCACCAGGATCCAATATAATAGGGCATGGATTTTTCATCTTTAAAATTAATTAAATTCTGATTCTTTCCTCTTTATTAAGATATTCAAGGATTTAGGACTAACAGCCTCAAAAGTTCTTATTGTTTGTTTCTTTCTTTGTTGCTTGTTTTAACTGCTGAGTCACAAATGATTCAGATGAACAGGGCTACTAAACTTAATCATTTCAGAATGGGGCAGCTAAAGACTTGTACTCTATACATGCATTAACCTCAGAATTCTAAATAATGACTTTGAATTTCCTATTTTTAAAGCTAAGAGATTTTATGTATGTGTACCAGAACTAAAAATCTCATTTGTCTTCATTTGTCCCGTTTCTCCTTTCTCTATTTTTTCATCGTGGTTTCCTTCCTTTCTATTACCCTGTATTTTGAAAATAAAAATAAAAATTAATATCAGTTTAATCATGATTTTATTAGTATATTTAATATATGGAATATAGTATGAAGACCACATGCAATTATCAATTAGAGATAGTTAAAATTTTGATTGTAATTTCCACTTAAAGTATTTATTAGTTCATGATAACTGAGCACATTCTGGAGTATGGTATATATTTCAGTACATGTATAAAATACACAATGATAAAATTAAAACTTTGTTGCTATCACTTATTATTACTTTGTAACTCAAAATTTTTGTACATTTGGTAGTCCACTTCTATTTTACATAGTTAATCCAACTTCCTTTTTTCTTTTTTTCTTTTTTTTTGATTTTTTGAGACAGAGTTTCTTTGTAGCTTTGGAGCCTGTCTAGGAACTAGCTGTTGTAGACCTGGCTGGCCTTGAACTCACAGAAATCTGCCTGTCTCTGCCTCCCAAGTGCTGGGATTAAAGGCATGTGGCACCACCACGCAGCTCATCTTTATTTTTTCTTTTTCTTTATTTGTTTATTTTTTAAATTAGTCTTTTCTCATTTTTTCATAACAATACAGTTCCCTCTCCCTCCTGTTCTCCCTCTCTTCCCTACATCCCCCCACCCGCTCATGCCCACTCACATCCAGAGCTGGTAACAGGAGTTAATAAAGTCTGTCACATCACTATGTCTATTCTGAGCAAGGTATCTGTCCAAAGAAAATGGGTTCCAAAAATCTAGTTTGAGCATTAGGGATAAATCCTAGTTCCATGGCTCAACTAACTACCCCAGGCACACAAGTGTCACCCACATTCAGAGACCCTAATTTGGGCCTGTGTAGGTTTTCCCTCTGTCAGTCCAGAGACTGTGATCTCCCACTAGTTCAAGTCAGGTGTTTCTGTGAGTATGACCATCATTGTCTTAACCCTTTTGCTCATATTTACACTCCTTTCTCCCTTTGAATTAATTCTGAAAGCTCAGTCCAGTACTAGCTGTTGATCTCTGCATTTGTTTCCATCAGTTGCTGGATGAAGGTTCTATAATGACAAAGTGGTCATCAGTCTCCCTCTCCACTATTGCTTAGGGTCTTAGTTGGGCTCAACACTCCTACCTGACCAATGGACAGGTCAATCAGACAGAAACTTAACAGAGAAATAAGAGAACTAACAGAGGTAATGAATGAAAGGGACTTAACAGACATATATAGAACATTCCACCCAAATAGGAAAGAATATACCTTATTCTCAGTATCTCATGTAACCTTCTTGAAAATTGATCACATACTCTGTAAGAAAGCAAACATGAACAGATACAAAAAATTTTTAATAACCACCTGTGTCTTATCGGATCACCCTGGAATAAAATTAGAACTTAACAACAATTCTACCCTCAGAAAGGCTACAGACTCATGGAAACTGAACAGTCAACTACTGAACCACACATGGGTTAAGGAAGAAATAAAGAAATTAAAATTTTCCTGGAGTTCAATGAAAATAAAGACACAACATACCCAAACCTATGGGACATTATGAAAGCAGTGCTAAGAGGAAGCTTCATAATACTATGTGCCCACATTAAAAAAATGGAGAAAGCTCAAATTAGATACTTAACAGCTCAGCTGAAAGCTCTAAAAAAAAGCAGACTCATCAAGGAGAAGTAGAAGACTAGAAATAACCAAACTGAGGGCTGAAATCATCAAAACAGAAACACAGAAAACAATCCAAAGAATCAATGAAGCAAAGAGCTGGTTCTTTGAAAAAGTCAGCAAGATGGACAAAACTGTATGAAAACTAATCACAATGCAGAGAGACAACACACACATTAATAAGATTAGAAATGAAAAGGGGGACATAACCACAGACACAGAGGAAATTCAGAGAATCATTTGGTCTTATTACAAAAGCCTGATCACAAAATTGGAATTTGAAAAGAAATGGACATTTTTTAGATAAGTACCGTATACCAAAATTAAATCAAACCAGGTGAACAATTTAAATAGACCTATAAGTCACGAAGAAATAGAAGCAGTCATAAAAAACCTCCCAAACAAACAAAAAAAGCCCAGGACCAGATGGTTTTAATGCAGAAAATTATACCAGAACTTCCAAGAAGAGCTGATACCTATACTCCTTAATGTTTTTCACATAATAGAAACAGAAGAGCTATTGCCAAACTCTTTTAATGAAGCTACAGTTACCCTGATACCAAAACCACACAAAGACTCAACTAAGAAAGAGAATTATAGACCAGTCTCACTCATGAACATCAATGGAAAAATTCTCAATAAATACGGACAAACCAAATACAAAAACAAATAAAAAAAATATATCCATTGTGATCAAGTAGGATTCATCCCAGAGATGCAGGGCTGGTTCAACATATGAAAATCTATCAAAGTAATCATCACATAAATAAACTGAAAAAAGAAACATATGATCATTTCATTAGATGCTGAAAAAGCATTTGACAAAAGTCAACACCCCTTTATGATAAAGTTCTTGAAGAGATTAGTGATACAAGGATCATACCTAAGTATAATAAAAGCAATATATAGCAAGTCAACAGCTAACATGAAATTAAATGGAGAGAAACTCAAAGCCATTCCACTAAAATCAGGAACAAGACAAGACTGTCCACTCTCACCATATCTCTTCAGCATAGTTCTTGAAGTTCTAGCAACAGCAAAAAGACATCATAAGAAGATCAAGGGGATTCAAATTGTAAAGGAAGAAATCAAACTTTTGTTATTTGCAGATGACATGATAGAGTGCATAAGTGACCCCAAGAACTCTACCAAAGAACTCCTACAGCTGAAAAATACATTCAGTGATGTGGCAGGATACAAGATCAACTCAAAAAAATCAGTAGCCCTCCTATGCATAATGAATAAAGAAGCAGAGAGGGAAATCAGAGAAGCATCACCTTTCACGATAGCCGCAAATAGCATAAAGTATCTTGGGGTAACACTAACAAAGGAACTGAAAGATCTATTTGACAAGAACTTTAAGACTTTGAGGAAAGAAAGTAAAGAAGACACCAGAAAATGGAAGCATCTCCCATGCTCTTGGATGGGTAGGATCAACATAGTAAATGGCAATTCTACAAAAGGCAATCTATAAATTGAATGCAATACCCATCAAAATCCCAACAAAATTCTTCACAGAACTTAAGAGAACAATAATCAGCTATATATGGAAAACCAAAAAAACCAAGATAGCCAAAACCATCATATACAACAAAGCTACTTCCGGAAGCATTACCATCCCTGACTTCAAACTCTATTACAGAGCTACAGTAATGAAAACAGCTTGGTATTGGCATAAAAACAGAGATGTTGACCAATGGAATCAAATTGAAGCACCAGCTATTAATCCATAAACCTATGAACACCTGATTTTTGACAAAGGAGCTAACAGTATACAATGGAAGAAAGAAAGCATCTTTAACAAATGGTGCTGGCATAACTGATGTAAACCTGTAGAAGAATGAAAACAGATCCATATATATCACCATACACAAAACTCAAGTCCAAATGGATTAAAGACCTCAATATTAATCTGACCACACTGAACCTTGATGGAGGAAGGTCATTGGTTAATAAAGAAACTGCCTTGGACCATTTGATAGGCCAGCCTTTAGGTGGGTGGAGTAGACAGAACAGAATGCTGGGAGGAAGAGGAAGTGAGGCAATTGCCATGCCTCTCCTCTCTGTCTCAGACCCAATGAAGCTCCAGCCCAAGATGGATGTATGCTAGAATCTTCATGGTAAGCCACTACTTCATGGTGCCGTACAGATTATTAGATATGGATTAATCAAGATGTGAGAGTTAGCCAGTAAGAGGCTAGAGCTAATGGGCCAAGCAATGTTTAAAAGAATACAGTTTGTGTGTTGTTATTTTGGGTGTAAAGCTAACCATCTGGGAGCAGGGCAGAATGAAAAGCAGGCCTGTCCACCGCTCCTTCTACAAAACCTGAAAGAAGAGAAAGTGGGAAGTAGCTTGCAACACATGGGCACAGGAGACCACTTCCTACATATAACCCCAGTATCACAGACAATAAGAGCAACAATGAATAAATAGGACCTCCTGAAACTGAGAAGCTCCTGTAAAGCAAAGGACACTGTCATTAACAAAAAGGCAACTTACTGAATGGGAGAAAATATTCACCAATCCCACATCATATAAAGAACTCAAGAAACTAGACATTAAAATTTTAAGTAGCCCAATTAAAAAATGGGGTACTGAACTGAACAGAGAATTCTCAACAGAAGTTCAAGTGGTCAAAAGATACTTAAGGTCATGTTCAACTTCATTAGAGATAAGGGAAATGTTGGAAGGAGACAAGATAGCCCAACAAAAGCTGAGAGCATGAGGGTGGGGTGGGGTGAAGGGAAGGAGAGAAGGGGAGAGAGAAGGGAAAGGGGAAGGATTAGGGAGAGCTTGGGGGAATGGGAGGGTTGAGATGGAGGAAGGATGGATATAAGAGCAGGGAAGAAGATATCTTAATTAAGGGAGCCATTTTAGGGTTTTCAAGAGACTTGACTCTAGACAGGATCCCAGGTGTCCACGGGGATGTCCCCAGGTAGGTCCTTGGGCAACAGAAGGGAGGGTGCCTGAACTGGCCTTGTCCCATAGTTGTAGAGATATACTGATGAATATCTCAAATATCACCATAGAACTTTTGTTTGGCAATGGATGGAGATAGAGACATAGACCCACATCGGTGTACTAGAATGAGCTCCCAAGTTCCAGTTGTAAAGCAGAAGGAGGGAGAAGATGAGCAAGGAAATCAGGACCATGAGGGGTTGGTCCACCCACTGAGACAGTGTGCCTAATCTAATGCGAAATCACCAAATCCAGCTGGACTGGGACTGAACAAGTATGTGATCAACCTGGACTCTCTGAATGTGGCTGACAATGGGGGCTGACTGAGAAGCCATTGATAA
>NW_004949292.1:27663-31145 GCF_000317375.1 Microtus ochrogaster | reverse complement strand
TTGAAGCCACTAAATAGCACTTGCCAGACAGTATAATGCACAGAAGCAATCTGTGTTCCTTACAATCATAGTATTCTCTTGTCTTCATTTGTATGTTGTATAGGACCAGCAATTCTAGGGGAATTAGAACTCTGCATGCAACACCCAGTGTGTCCAGTGACTTGAATGTAAGATTCTGGGAGAACCAAACTTCAACAACTATTGCTCTAGCCCAAAGTTTTTCCCTATAAGGATTCTTTATCAGCCTTAGTGCCCCTTTGCCAGTCTCCCTATATCTCTCTCTTTCTCTTGCAAACATATTCCTTTCCTATCTGAGCCACCAGAATTCTCTGCCCTTGGGTATACACCTGTGATTTCAGCATATTAGAACTTGAGATAGAAATATAACAAAGACTTCAAGACTGCCTTGGATATCAAACAAATAAAATAAAAAAAAAAAACTAAATGAACTTCTGATGGTAAAAATGGCAGCTTTAAGAGTGAGCAGGCTGGCTATAGACTTGAGAGGTCCTATAACAAGTTGAAGTCATAGTAGCCTCCCAGAAGTCCTTGAGTCTGTCTGTCCCTTCTGTCTGGAATTAGTCTGATCAAGGTACCTCACATGTGTGTCTCTTGAGCTTCCACAAAGTACAGGTGTTCTCATGATGCTGAGTACATAGAAATAGGCCAAGAACACTGAAGACTGCCTTCACGGATATCACAACAAAGAAAGCACAGTATAGGTCAGATCCCATAAAATCTAAGGGGACAACTATTTCATGACCCACTAATTAAGCTGAGCTGCCAGCTGAGCTGTGATGCAGTGCTTGCTTTTCTACTCAAAATACCTTAATTAATGTATTATAGTCATTAATTTTTATCATCACATTTCTGTCCATTTCTTTCCTTAAAAGTAAACTATGGCCGGAATAAAGTGGTGAGAGTGCATTTGCTCACATTTCACCTCTCCTAAATCCCTTTTGGACTCACATCTGTCTAAGTCCTGCATATGTTTAGAGGTCTCTTCTCCAATGCCGGTGCAGCATTGCCACGTGAAAGTCACCATCACTTCAGAGCCAGACACACACAATGAGAGTGGAAAAGTGGGAAGTCTATGTCAAATACATATTTCTTAGGATCTCTGACCTGTGCCAATGTGTGTAATGGTGCCAGGCCTGTGGAGGAAGACCAAGCAAAAAGGTGGTATGCGCTGCCATAGAAATGACAGCTGGGCATTCATTGCCCTAAGGGCTCCTGGGAAGTAACATTTGAGCTCCATTTAAAGGACGTAAGAAGAACTGTTGTGTATATTATTTGGAGAATATTCCAGGAAAGTAAACTACAATTGTAAGGCCCTCAGGAATGTGTTAGTGACATGTCTGAGATTCAAAAGTTGTCTATTGTGACACCCAGGCAACCTTGTATAACACTGAACACTAGGCACAAAGACAAGGCTTGTGTGACTAAACTATTACAATGTCCCATGGTCCTCTCAGGGATATCAGAAGATCGGAAGCTTCTTGAGAAGCCGACAAAGAGACTTTTCCCTCTTCCTCACTTAGGCAAGGCTATATGCGGCAACCTAATTCTCAATGTGATAGATACTCTTGAAGATGTAGACTTAAGACAATGTAGCCCTCATGAACAACAGCATCATTGAAGCTTGAGGAAATCTGTTTGTCCTTTAGAACATGTGAAGGCATATTGAGAAGGTTTCTTCTGTGAGGATCTGAACCTTCTGGTATTTCAAATTCATGCTTCTTATTCTCCAGAACTGAGAACAATATGCTTTCATTATTCACAAGTTACCTCCTCTTGCGTTCCTTTATATAGCAGCCTACACAAGCTTAGATGTCTGCCTCTTTCTCTGAGGATATAGCTTCAGGCTTGAGATATTTTGCTGCAGGATGGAAATGCCTCCTTAGCAACACAACACATTTCCTCTTGTCTGCCTATTGTTTGATCACTTGATCCCAGTTCTGGTGTAAATAGGGACCTGGGATATAAATATGAGTTCATTGTGTCTAGAGCTGTGATTACCAGGAGAAAGAGGTAGGAGATGAGCTCAACAAATCCACTGCATCAGCTGCCTCTGCTGTAGACTTTTAATTTCTGTTCTAATGTCCCATCTACAAAATAGCATTACCTTCCCCATTCTGTGCCTTAACACCGGTTCCCTTTTCTCCAGAACGTTTGCCACTTTGACATTTTCAACTAATCAGCTCATATCAGATTGTTAATTCCATGGGCACAGGAACTGGCAAGTCTATCTCAGCTTCTCTCTGAGTTTTTCTTCTCATTTCCTATCACATAGCCTAATATCTGTGTATGTTTTGAAACAAATGTTCACAATCATCCTACTCAGAGCAAACTATTTAAATGCTTATTATGTTTCATTTTTAATATCCACAGCCAATTTAATGTTATTTCATTAGTATGTTGCATTTTTAATTATTTTGCTCTCATCTAAAAAGACACAGATATGGAGAGATAATTCACTTGATACAATATTTCCTAATATGCAGGAAAACCTGATCTCTGATTATCTCTAGCACCCAGCACTCAGTAAAACAATCCCAGCACTCAATAAGTAGAGACAGGGAGATCAGAATTTGAAGGTTATCCTTAGCTACATAAACAATTCGTGTGTCACCTGTGACAAAAAAAACAAAGAAACACATAAATTAATAGTCACAAAGTACACATTAGAAAAATCTTGAGGTGAGTGAAGGCTATATGTAGCATTCCCCAGTTGTCTGTAGCTCTTTTCCTAGGGTTGGGACCCCATAAAATTGCCCCATTACATATTAGTATGTCCATTGATGTTATTACTGTTCAGATCTTGTTTAGGTAGCCATGTTGATAAGACTGACTCCATGGGTATCTGCATTTCCAGGGAAGAACAACCCAATTGGTTATCTAATACAAGTGGTTAAACCTGAGATCGTGTGTGTGTGTGTGTGTGTGTGTGTGTGTGTGTGTGTAAAATATTTTATAATTAAGAATGTTGTGTTGATGTGTTTAGGAAGACACTACACACACACACACACACGCACACACACACACACACACACACACACACACACACACACACACATATATATATATATATAGTATACACACATATGTGTGTATGAAAAAAAGGCTATGAATTTGAAAGAGAGCAAGGGAGGTTCATTGGAAGGATTAGAGTGAGAAGGGAAGGAGGTAATGATGTAATTATGTTATAATTTCAAAAAATATTAAAATATCCAGGTGACATATTTGTATCACATAGGATTAAGTATCATCCAGGCCAGCATAATGAGTAAGTGGGTAAAGGTACTTGCTGAAGACCTGATTTCAATCACTGAAGCCTAGAGTCCATATAAAGATAAAAGGACAGAATCACA
This sequence comes from Microtus ochrogaster, assembly GCF_000317375.1. NCBI lineage: Eukaryota > Metazoa > Chordata > Mammalia > Rodentia > Cricetidae > Microtus > Microtus ochrogaster. Next base: position 27,774 of record NW_004949292.1, on the reverse strand, counting down.
GTCAAAAAGTTGTCTTGTGATATCCACATATGCACCATGGCATGTATACTTTCAGTCAAACATGCACACACATACACACACACACACACACACACACACACACACACACAC
>NW_004949292.1:20731-26273 GCF_000317375.1 Microtus ochrogaster | reverse complement strand
AAAAAAAAGGCATTCTTAAGTCTTAGTCACAATATACCAGAAGTTGCAATTCACATTATAATCAGCTTTTAAACTTCAAATATTAACCAGTCAGCTTCAAGGAGCAAGCTACAGTCAGACTTTGGAAAGAAGTTATTATCTCCAGCTTCTTTATATGCTCCATGGCATCTGCTGAGTATGTTTGCCTTGGTGTCTTTCCCGTTGTGGAGTATGTCAAGGAGAAACAACTTAAAGAGAACACACGATATCCAACTTGTGATGATGACCTTGGCAGGAACTGAAGAATGACCGGTGCTATTCAAGTTGTGGAGATTGCATTAGAAGTTGACCTCAAATGAACAGATTCCTGAATGCCTATATTTAAATCCAAACACTTAATTTGCTTAAACAATTATTCCTAAGACCACAACAGACTTGGGTCATAGGCTAAAGATTTGTTTTGTTGTGTTATACTATGAAAAACAAAGCATAACAATTCAATGCTTTATGGTTTGTGGCTCTATTCCAAAAGGTAATTTCTCAAACTTCATTTTAACAAACCTTGAATCCCCTTATTTCAATTGAGCCCAATACATTAAATTCATTAAAGCTGTGCACACCTCAGAAGGTCTGTATTTATACCTATCATGTTACAAAAGGTGTTAAACTGCCTTAAATTACCCCTTGTGGAGAAATAAATTCAGAAGAACACAGATCACAGTACAGGGGAACATAAATGGGAATCTCTAATAACCTTTAAATACACTGTAGTTTCACACGAAATTTTGGCAATAAATTAAGACTTTAAAATTTTGTACAAAAAAAACCTCTGAAATGCAAAGTAATGTCACTGGACTAAAATTCATTTTAATCATTTTATTTCAAGTATATTTTAAAAATCATAAATGGGGTTTGTAATCTAAAGCTGAAACACAGAGTCTGACAGGCAACTCCAGAGCATACTTTCCAAACCCATGTTCTTTGCTATTTTTCAGATTTCTGAGGCCTATTATTTAAACTGCTCTCTTCTAAATGTGCCCGACTCCTGTACACTTGGTGACAAAAGTTTTCTAAAAACTCTCCATCAAATATAAAGAACGGTTTCCATCCAAAGATTATCAGAGGAAAAACATTCTAGCAAGAATTCAATTCTGTCAGAACCAATGCTGTTCTCTAAAATTCAAAAGAACATGGATGACCAAATGAAATTATGCTCACAGACTTTGGTAATGCAGGCCTTCATCCTATCTAATCATTATGAGAAGTCATCACTGAGATTCAATGGGCAAAGAAAACCCCAGGTGTACTCGAGGCAGCAGCAGGTTACTTCTGAGGGAAAAATCTGCCTTGGTAACGTCTCTCAAATGTTTATTTTAAATAAAAAGCCAATGGAAATATTTTAATGCTTTGGGCACAATATAGGATTCTACTCATCACATAAGGAAACCAAAACTGTCCTCTGGGAAATTTTCCATCTTTACGATGATCATTTGTTCACTTTTGAGTTTTGAATGCCTAATTCAATATTTAAATTTTTATATTCTGTACTTTAATATTGTTATTTTTTCCCAAATGATCTTTACAACCCAGACCTGTATTCTCCAGTCCCATTGTTCACTACAAAGAAAAAATGAAATGGATGGAAAACTGAGGAGGCTTGTCTTTGCTCTGCAGGTGAGCAATCATTCAACAAGGGAACAATCCAGAATCTTTGAATGTCCCCCAAAATGAGAATACTCCCACTAGTAAATCAATATATTATTCTTAAAAATTAAAGTTTGGTCAGTAAGAAATACTGAACAAAAATGATCCTCTCCCACTACAAACGACCACATCAGCTCTCTCTACACACCCTGCCACTTCCCACAAAAACAGGAGAGTAGAAGGAGCTGAAGCCTTTACATCTGAAATCTCAGTTCCTAAGACATGGGTGCTACATGCTTCAACTGTAGGCCTGTGTACTCCATTCACCAATGTGCCCCATTTATCTCCATGCATACATGCACGCACATACTCACTCACTCTCAAGTAAGACACTTTTTTGTGTTTGTTCATAAATTATGAGGAATATGAACTAGATTTACGCAAGATTTTATAGGTACTTTATAAACATCAGAGTCAAGTTAAGTCCTTTTCTCCAAAAGATTGAAATCATATTTGCAACCAGGAACCACTATGTTCTCAGATGCTGTTCACAAACTGCAAACTGACAGAGGGCAGAGAAAAGGTCCTCATAAGTGATGATTAGGTGAGAAGGCAAAGAGACAATCTCAGTCAATCTGATTTGCCAGGGATAGCCTAAGGTGCTATCCACAGGACCAAACTTCAATACTAAATCAGGATCAGGGAAACCATGTGAACTAAGTAAGCCATCTAGCAGATCTACATCCAAATCGTTGGGTCTCCTCTGCTACTGAGCTACTAACTGGCAAAAGTCCTGGGCAGTTCTCACAATATCCACTTTTCCATCTTCGCGGGACAGCACCTTCACTGTTGAAGGGCAATTTAAAACTTGATTGTCTTTGTCATTACTATTTGCAAACTCTGGTGAGTATTTGGAACAATCTAGGCCCAAAAGTTCCTGTTGTTGTTATAATATTTCATCCAGCAATCTGGAATTATTTTTCTTTAATATACCTTGGTGGTCATAGACACTAATATAGGAGATCCCCCACAGCCATAAGGCTCAAAATGTCCGAGAAGCTGGGCTCCTCCTCGGTGATCACCAGGCTCATGTGCACTGTCAGCTTCTGCAGGGAGTGGCCGCCCATGCACCAGCACAGCCAGGGGAGGGTGGCAGCCCACTCAGGTCCCCCTTGAGGGTGCATGTGATGATGCCAGTTCCTCTCCACAGCCAGCTCTGGGCTTGCTGAGCATGAAGACGAGCGGCACTAGAACTGTGGCAGAAGCGGCGGGACAGCAATGCTGCCAGATCCAGTTCCAGGTGCCAAGCTAAGGCGGAGCCAGGAGGTGAGCCTGGAGGTGAGCATGCAGGCAGAGCAGCTGATGCTGCACGTGTCACACAAGCTCATACAGCCCAGTCATACTCCCATGGCACTCAGACACAATCTCCTCCCTCTGGCCCACACTCGCGAAGCTAGGGGGTCTTATTCGCCCCAGCAGCAGGCACGGGCCATCACTCTGCGGCCCCCCACCCCTGTTCCCCGAGCCCCTTGCCACTGCCAATACCTCACGTAGCCCTTGCAGCGAACTTCCTCTGCCCTCGGCCCGGTTTATATTTTCAATAGTGGGAACAATGAACAGATCAAATAACAATAAAGCAAATTTTGTAAACTAATATCTACTACTAAAATTAACATAAAAAGGAAAACATGGTAGAGGGCATTAGAAAAACTAAGAATGGGCATGCAGGGAAGCAGGTTTTAGGGGCAGTTGACTGTCATAGTCCTTCCCTGCACTCTACTTTTCTTCTGCTTGCTAACTTAATGTCCTCTTCTGTTTTCATTCTATAAGGCACTGTATCCAATTAGTTTTGTTGGGATATGCATGAGCAGCTACCATGGATCGCAGCCCCTCTAGCCAGCAACTGCAGACTGTCTCTCAGGTGTTCTGGGCCTCCTTAATCCCTCCACCATTACTGTTGGGACATTGACTCTTGTGCGGTAACCAACAGCTTTCTAATTAGATTTAAGGTACACTCTACAGAAAAACAAAAAATAAAAAACAAAACTTGTACTCAGAATTCTTAATCTGGCCAATAACCCATGGAAGAAGAGGTTGTAAGACCTAAGGAAGAAAATTCACCACTATTATTTTGCAAAACAAACATAGTGTCAAACTGTCTTAACTGTAATCATAAGCACAGATGAGTGCAGCTCCCAGCCCTCATCACAGAGGCTTCTTTTTGCAATGAACTATGACTGTCAGTACAGAAAGTTCTCTGATAAGAACCAAGAGGCACATTAATCTAAGGGAGCATTTGTAAAGAGGAGGTGGAAGGATTGTAGGAACTAGAGGTAGGTTGATGGAGGAAGGTCATTGGTTAAAAAATAAAGAAACTGCTTGGCCCTGATAGGTTAGAACATAGGTGGGAGGAGTAAACAGAACAAAATGCTGGGAGGAAGAGGAAGTGAGCTCAGACGCCATGCTCCCCTCTCTAAGGCAGACGTGATGAACCTCCGACCCAAGATGGACGTAGGCTAGAATCTTCCCGGTAAGTGCACCTTGGGGTGCTACACACATTATTAGAAATGGGCTAGTCCAGGTGCGAGAGTTAGCCTAGAAGAAGCTAGATATATTGGGCCAAGCAGTGTTTAAAAGAATACAGTTTGTGTGTTGTTATTTCAGGGCATAAGCTAGCCAGACAGCCAGGAGCTGGGGCATCAGGAAAGTGGCCTGCAGCTTCCCACAACAGTCAGTAAAGACTGCTGGGAAAGAGTCTCCTGGACATGACAGGGTGTTTGCACTATGTGAATATAAGTAGCTGTGGTTGCCACACACTGTTCTTGGAAAAATTTCTGTGATTCAGTGTACATGCATTCTATACTAAAAAGTTTCCAATCTTGTGAGCAGTGCTAATCTGTTGTTTTGACACAGATTTAGCAGAAGCTTTACTTGTAATGAAGGGAGGAAGGGAGGGAGGGAGGAAGGAAGGGAGGGAGAGAGGAAGGGAGGGAGGGAGGGAGAGAGGGAGGGAGGAAATTATAATTAAGGAAAAGAAAAGAAAGGAAGGAGGGATCCATCTTCCTCTTCTGACTTCCTTGGGCACCAGGTGTATGTGTGGTACACAGACGTGCACACAGGCCAGACACATAAATGCATTAATTAATAGAATAAATAAATCTGAGAAATGAACAGTGGGTACAAAGACTGAAGCTCTTGCTAAGTGATACAATGTTTGATTAGCATACAGGAGGCCTGTGTTCGATCAACAACACACCAAGAAGAATAAGTGGATCTAGTCGTGAATGTAGAACTGCTTCTTATGGGAGCTGCTCACCATTTTCTGGACTTTGAAACATTGGTTTTGGTTTTCCATTTGGTTTTGTTGCTTTCTTTTGCCTTTTTTTGAAGATAAGTATAATACTTTCTGTGGAAGGACAGAAGTAGTTCCCTATTGAATAATTGAGCAACAACTCTGTATAAAATGGAAAACACAGTACTTATCTCTATGGAATTCAACTGTCAACACTTTTAATATAGTTGTTGTTATTTAAAATTTATGAGGATTGCAGTTTTGGGGTTTTAGGCTTTCAGGACTTTAACATCCAGGTTTTTTAATCTTCCTGGAATATGACGTTTGGTATTTTGATCTTTAGAAAGTTTGATATTTCCAGATTTCAACATGTATGATGATGGTATTTGCCAGGTTCTTCCAAGGCTGGCAGCAGCCTGCTGAGGCTGGGGTTTTAGCAGAGATGTTAGAGAGCTACAGGCACTCTCAGCTCTTACTCCTAGTGATTTCTACAGTGAAGAGAGGATCACCGAAGTTCAAAGTTATCCTGATCTTCTTAACAAACTTCTGCTTGGCGGGGACTACATAGCAATATATATATATATTTGCCTCCCTCCAAGCTTTTAATGTACCTTTGTGTTTTCCCAT
>NW_004949292.1:19386-20626 GCF_000317375.1 Microtus ochrogaster | reverse complement strand
ATATATATATATATTTACATCTTTGTTGCAATTGTAAATAAGATTCCTTACCATTTTAGTTATCTCTGGTTTGTGAGAAACATGCTAATTATTGTAAAAAAACTACAACCATATACTTTGTTAAAATGTGTATTATTCATCTTTGGTTATTGAAACTATAATCACAGAATCTGCAAATAATGACAAAGGTATACACATAATTTAATAATATTAATAAAATTAAAAATATTTTGAAGACAGTAAGAAAAGTGGTATAGAGAAGAAACTGAAGGAAGTTGGTCTTATTTGATTGCCTCATTCATCCTTCCTTTTTACTAACTCTCTGGGACCTGAATTCCATCATCTGCCATGAAAATATAGACATCTAAGATGTAAGATTCACCCCCAAACTCTACTTCCTCTTCTGAGAAAGAGGAAAAAATCTTTTTTTGGCTCACTCATATCCCACTAGTCTCCATATCACAATACCAGGAAGTCTTTTTGTGATTTCCTCAGGTTTTTCTCTCTGGGCCTCTATATTGGGGGGATATTTTGGAAAACATATCTTGAGATTTCAGAGGGATAGTTGTCAGAAAAGTCTTTACAGTATGATAATATAAAATAGTGAGCATTGAACTTGAGTCTAAGTGAAATTCTTCTCCTAGATCTACTACTGTTAGGCTGAACCATCGTATATGTATACTTTGTTTTCATATATATAAACCTAGTGTTTTCCTCACACTTATATATGGATCAGTTTTAACTTGAATATGTAAGATATGCCATAAATTTCAGGTCATTCTAGTATACAATGCATTTAAGTGCCAATTGGGGGCTGGGAGAGGGTATAACTCTACTCTGTACAAGGCTGTAAGTTTGACTCTCAGAGATGCTAAAATGATGACAGCAACAATGGAAACCAATATGCTCATTTTTCTTCAGGAAAAACCTTCTGTGATTCAACCTCCTGTTATAGTCATTGATTCAGATGATTACAATAATACACAGTGCCAAAGGTAAGAAGTATCTTGGCTGTAGGTAATGCAGAGCTGAAACCTACTATTTTTACTAAATAAAACCAAAACAGTAGAAAGATCATCTAAGGATTTTAATGAATCTAAAATGACCAATTTGTTGTTTTGAAACTACCTTATCATTTAATATAATTTATATGAAATGTTTTCAAACAGAATACAGATGATTGCATTTTTATTTTGAATTTTTTAAATATTTTAATTCTCTTGAAAAGTGAAGTTTTCTT
>NW_004949292.1:17636-18882 GCF_000317375.1 Microtus ochrogaster | reverse complement strand
AAGGAGAAGCAGCAGCTCAGAGTTATCCTGGCTGTCCATGCTGGGATGTTGACTGGCCTGATCTCGTGTAGGTCTCATGCAGGCCATACCACTGCCATGCGTTCATGTGTGCAATGATCCTGTCATGGTAAAGTTGACACTGTTTTCTCCTTGATTTCGGGTTCTTAGTCTGCCATACCTTCTGCAATACTCCTTAAGCTTTGTTACCTAAAAAATCCAGTAACACTTATTCTCTGTATTTTGATGAGCTGTGAGTTTCTATGTTAAACTTTTTTGATTAGTTCTGAGAGCTATACTAAGCCATGGGCATAAAGATAAGAGCTAAGAGGGTAGATTTATACTATATACATTTCACAAAATAATGGCAAGTTGATTTACCCGTGGGCCTGGTGAGCTCCCTAGCCTTGGTCACATTTATAGACATGTATTTTTCTCCTGTAGTGTGTGAAGATGGATGATAAAACGAAATCTAATACTAGCTCAAAATTCAGCATAATAAAGGGTTTTTTATATGGGAGGAGACTCACAGATCACAGTCTTCTGCATGAAAGGAAAACAGCAATTGAATCTAGCAGCCAGAAAAGAGAGAGTGTGTGGGCCTGCATTATGGCAGCATTTAAAGTATAAGAGCCCACCACCAAGTGCTGGTAACTTAAAGGTTACTGTCTGAAAGATTTCCTACAGCAAGTGTGGCCTTCAATCCATTTAGAAATTGATTTGTTGTCCCCATAATATTCATGCCACTATTGTAAAAATGGGTATATCTTGCCATGCCAGTCATTACTGTTGATCACAGTGTTCACAGCGGTTAAGACTGTTGATTTCTCCCCCACACACTTTTCCTCCATCAGCCTATACCCACTATAAAAGCTAGCAAGAGAGGACGCTTCCAGGCCAGTACACAAAACAAATTTTAATAGTAATTTCTTTATGACTTTATTAATGCTTCAAAAATGATGCAAGAGGAAAAAAAATCCAAGGATAGCACCAGGCTGAAAATGTGAATATGGAAAGTCCTGAATTAAACTCTGATGTATATACATTCACAGCCATTGAGTAGACCCCTAGGCCGTTGTCTCTATAATGTTATTATTTAGTTATTATGTGTTGCCAACATAGAAAGACTTTCATTTCAGTAACTGTATTGTGACTATGGCAGTATCCTACAGTTTGAGTTTTTCTTTTTTTCAGTTGTTGTGGTAACACATTCTATTATTATTATTATTATTATTATTATTATTATTAT
>NW_004949292.1:14701-16316 GCF_000317375.1 Microtus ochrogaster | reverse complement strand
ACAAGTTTGCATACCCACCAGCAATGGATGAGTACTCCCCTTAATCCACATCCTCTCCAGCAAAGGCTGTCATTGGTGTTTTTGATTTCAGCCACTCTGACAGGAGTAAGATGGTATCTCAAAGTTGTTTTGATTTGCAGTTCCCTGATTGCTAAGGATGTTGAGCATGACCTTAAGTGTCCTTTGGCCATTTGAACTTCTTCAGTTGAGTATTCTCTGTCCATATGAGTACCCCATTTTTTAATTGAGTTAACTAGCATTTTAAAGTCTAGTTTCTTGAGTTCTTTATATATTTTGGAGATCAGATTTTTGTCTGTTGGGGGTTGGTGAAGATCGTCTCCCAATCAGTAGGTTGCCTTTTTGTCTTAATGACAGTGTCCTTTGCTTTACAGAAGCTTCTCAGTTTTAGGAGGTCCCATTTTTTCAGTGTTGCCCTTATTGTCTTTAGGAAGTGGTCTTCTGTGTCCATATGTTGTAGAGTATTTCCCACTTTCTCTTCTATCAGGTTCAGTGTGTTCAGATTGATATTGAGATCTTTAATCCAACTGGACTTGAGTTTTTTGCATGGTGATAGATATGGATCTATTTTCTTTCTTCTACAGGTTGGCATACAGTAATGCCAGCAACATTTGTTGAAGATGCTTTCTTTCTTCCATTGTACACTTTTAGCTCCTTTGTCGATAATCAGGTCTTCATAGGTTTGTGGGTTAATATCCAGGTCTTCTATTTGATTCCATTGGTTTAATTCTCTGATTTTATGCCAGTACTAAGCTGTTTTGATTACTATAGATCTGTAATAGAGTTTGAAGTCAGGGATGGTAATGCCTCCAGAAGTACTTTTATTGTATAGGATTGTTTTGGCTATCCTGGGTTTTTTTGTTTTCCATATAAAGTTGATTATTGTTCTCTCAAGGTCTGTGAAGAATTTTCTTGGGACTTAGATGGGGATTGCATTGAATTTATAGATTGCCTTTGATAGAATTGTCATTTTTACTATGTTGATCCTATCCATCCAAGAGCAGGGGAGGTCTTTCCATTTTCTTGTGTCCTCTTCAATTTACATTCTTCAATGCCTTAAAGTTCTTGTCAAATAGATCTTTCACTTCCTTGGTTAGAGTTACCCCAAGATACTTTATGCTATTTGTGGCTATTATAAAAATTAAGTTTCTCTGATTTCCCTCTCTGCTTCTCTATCCTTTGTGTATAGGAGGGCTACTGATTTTTTTTGAGTTGATCTTGTAGCCAACCACTTTACTGAAGTTATTTATCAGCTGTAGGAGTTCTTTGGTAGAGGTTTGGGGGTCACTAATGTATACTATCATATTATCTGCAAATAACGAAAGTTTGACTTCTTCCTTTCTGATTCGAATCCCCTTGATTTTCTGATGTTGTCTTATTGCTATTACTAGAACTTCAAGAACTATGTTGAAGAGATATGGTAAGAGTGGGCAGCCTTGTCTTGTTCCTGATTTTAGTGGAATGGCTTTGAGTTTCTCTCCATTTAGTTTGATATTAGCTGTCAGCATGCTGTATATAGCTCTTATTATATTTAGGTATGAACCATGTATCCTTAATCTCTCCAAGACCTTTATCATAAAGGGGTGTTGAATATTGT
>NW_004949292.1:13260-13900 GCF_000317375.1 Microtus ochrogaster | reverse complement strand
TTTTTCTAGAGCTTTCAGCTGTGCTGTTAAGTCTCTAATGTGTGCTTTCTCCATTTTTTTAATGTGGGCACTTAGAGCTATGAACTTTCCTCTTAGCACTGCTTTCATAGTGTCCCATAGTTTTGGGTATGTTGTGTCTTTGTTTTCGTTGAATGCAAGGAAGACTTTAATTTCTTTATTTCTTCCCTGACCCAGGGGTGGTTCAGTAGTTGACTGTTCAGCTTCCAAGAGTTTGTAGGCTTTCTAGGGGTAGAATTATTGTTGAATTCTAACTTTATTCTATGGTAATCTGATAAGACACAGGTGGTCACTAATATTTTTTTGTATCTGTGGAAATTTGCTTTGTTACCGAGTATGTGGTGATTTTTTGAGAAGATTACATGAGCTGCAGAGAAAAAGGTATATTCTTTCCTATTTGGGTGGAATGTTATATAGATGTCTGTTAAGTCTATTTGATTCATTACCTACATTAATTCTCTTATTTCTCTGTTAGATTTCTGTCTGATTGACCTGTCTATTGGTGAGAAAGGAGTGTTGAAGTCTCTTACTATTAGTGTGTGTGGTTTGATGTCTGCCTTGAGTTCTAGTAATGTTTCTTTTACATAAGTGGGTGCTTTTACATTAGTGGCATAGATATTCA
>NW_004949292.1:4937-6883 GCF_000317375.1 Microtus ochrogaster | reverse complement strand
GAAAAAACAATCTTTCAAATCAATAACTATAAGAGGCCATCCTTTTGGTAACAGAGAAGGCAAAGGAATTCCAGATTGTAGTGGGCCCATAGGTTGAATTACATAGCAAATTTCCACAGCTTGGTCTGCAGCTTTTCTCTAAAGTTAGAGTTAGGGTCAGAGAGGTGGTTACTTACTGCCCCATGGTACCAGATTTAGACTCGAGTACAAACAGATATACAAAAACAAAGACACGACATAGAACCAAAGACACGAAAAGACAAAACCAAACTCAAAATCAGAAGTTGTGCAGCACTACAGATTCAGAGGAGGTGAGCGGCAAAAAGCCATGCCTCCTGGGAACTAGAGGAGTGACCTGGTCACTCTTAGCCCCTTCGGATACTGGAGCATCATCAAGATTTACAGATTACTGGAGCATCCTCCAGTACAGATACTGGATCTACATAGGTACAATTTCAGAAACTGTGCTGAACAGCACTACAGACTCAGAATACCAACAAACACAGACTACAATAATCACAGAAACAAAGCAGACAGACAGACAGACAAAGACAATAAGAGCGCTCAATCTTACCTCCAACTGGGCCTAGAATGGGTCCAGAAGCAACTCACTTCCCGGCCAATGCACCAAAATGTTGGACTAGATGTCCAAACATCAGGGAGGAGTTGCTCCAGACACCATTTATTCTGTCATGACAGGGTCCTTCAGGTTTGGAAGATGAAGGACATTGATAGCTCTTACAGTCCATCTTTTAAAGTGAAAAGCCACAGACATAAGGGGGGGGACCTGTAGGTTGTTTTCCAACTTATTGGATTGGCTTATTCAAAGGGTTAGTAGTAGTGATTGGTCTATTCCAGGGCAGGAGAATAGCTACATGGTCAGGTGATAAGGGAGAGCATCTGTGGTCCATCCTGACCTTTGGTTCAGTGACTAAATTAATACATCAGGAACTGAGTCAACATCTGTGGGTTGTGTTTGCCTCAATTCCCAAAATGGAGTTACGTTTGAAGATTATACTCAAGGACACAGGGGGATAAGCAGTCCAGCATGTGGTTATTTATAAGGACACAGGAGGATAAGCAGTCAAGTGTGGGGGGCGGGGCGACTGTCCCTTTTCCAAGATAGAGTGAGTGTAAGGTTTTAGAAAAATGTCTTAGGGTTGAGGGGGCTTACTAATTCATTTAGCGTCTTTCAGTATAAAATCATGAAGGATGAACTAAGCTGAATAACTAAGAAAGAATAGATGAGAAACTGAGGAATGGGGGTATAGAAGAAAGAAGATAGATGGAGGTTAGCTTGATATATGATAGAGGAGAGATTGAGGATGAATAACTGATTAAGGGATTAGATCATAGACACAGGATAGCTAGGGGATAGCAGTAATAACAATGGAAGATAGGATATCTAGATGATAGGTGGTAAGGGGATGGAGGATACAGGATAGGTGACAGAAAGGTGTGAAATAGACACAGGATTGATGTGGGAGTGTCTTCTATCTATCTGTTGCTTTCATTGGTTAATTAATAAAGAAAACTGCTTGGCCTGATAGTGCAGAATTTAGATAGGTGGAGTAGACTGAACAGAATCCTGGGAAGAAGGGAAGTGAGGCAGATGCCATGATTCTTCAGCCCGAGATGGATGTAGGCTAGAATCTTTCCTAGTAAGCCAACACCTCATGGTGTTACACAGATTATTAGAAATGGGTTAATCAATATGTGAGAGTTAGCCAAGAAGAGGCTAGATATAAGGGGCCAAGCAGTGTTTAAAGGAATACAGTTTCCATGTAATTATTCCAGGGCTAAGCTAGATGCGGAATGAAAAGCAGGCCTGCTTGCCTCCTCACTACAAATGGCTCCCAGACATGGATAACTGAATCCACCAAAAGCCTGAGAAAGCTTGGAAAAGAATAGAGTAAAGCATGTTTTCTTGGTAGCAGGAATTTCTC
>NW_004949292.1:0-3593 GCF_000317375.1 Microtus ochrogaster | reverse complement strand
ATATATATATATATATGAATAATTTGCATTGATATCAATTTTGCTTTAGTGATTGAAGTTTAAGGTCAATTTTGTTATATGTATATGTATTTCTGATCTTGATTAAGGTATTGTGATCATGTAGTTCATTAAAAATGTAATGTATAATTAGGAAATATATGTTGTTAATGGATAATCATCAATTTTCAAGACTGAAGTCATGTGAGATTTTCTAGATATATAGAGATATATTTCAGTTAGATAGGCATTCTTCATATCTTTCAAAGACTGCAGAATATGGCATTTTTAAATGTTTTAATAGCTTAGGACTGTTCATGACAGTGATACACATCTGCTCTGGGCAGCACCAATCTACTTCAATAGGAAGATGGACATTGTAGAGGCTCCTTGGGGAGTTTGATAGCCATTTGGACAAGAAAATGTTTGCCGGGACTGTTGCATAAACTGGATGCAGAGAAACCGCCGAAAGAGGACTGCTGAACTTGCCTAAAGGTGAGATGGTCTTTCGGGGTTTCTGATTCATGAAAGAGTCTGGGAGACATTCTACAGGACACAGCAGAAAGTGACTGAACTGTCTTTGAAATTTCCTGCTTCATGGAAATGTCTGCTGGATACTATGGGCCTGTAGGCTGAAGATGGATGCACCAACGGTACAGAGGAACGTTGGGTGACTGTCCAGGCAGTGAGATGTCTCTGTCATTTCTCGAGTTTTGAAGTTGCTTATTTCTTGTTTGCTTAGGTAATATTATATCCTTCTGGAGTCTTTGATTGAATTGAAGAATATATAGATAGTTATTGTTTTCCTTAGTTATGATAAAAGATAAAATAGATATAAATATTGTAACTGTAATTCTTGCTTGATAACTGTTTTGTTATATGTAATTTTACTACGTTAAAATTAAAGCCTTCCTTTTTGTTTAAACAGAAAAAGGGGAAATGATGTGGGAGTGTCTTCTATCTATCTGTTGCTTTCATTGGTTAATTAATAAAGAAAACTGCTTGGCCTGATAGTGCAGAATTTAGATAGGTGGAGTAGACCAAACAGAATGCTGGGAAGAAGGAAAGTGAGGCAGACGCCATGATTCTTCAACCTGAAATGGATGTAGGCTAGAATCTTTCCTGGTAAGCCACCACCTCGTGGTGCTACACTGATAATTAGAAATGGGTGAATCAAGATGTGAGAGTTAGCCAAGAAGAGGCTAGATATAATGGGCCAAGCAGTGTTTAAAGGAATGCAATTTGTGTGTTGTTATTTCCGGGGCTAAGCTAGCCATGCGGGAGCCAGGTGGGATGATAAGCAGGCCTGCTCACCTCCTCACTACATAGGATAATTAAAGATAAATGGCGCATGGATGGTAGAGAGATGCAGGGAAGCTAGAGGATAGGTGGGAGATAGATGGGAAACAGACACAGGGTAGCTAGGAGACAGATGAACGATAGATAAGTAGAAGAAAGTGACAGGAAATCTAGATAATCGATGATAAATAGATCACAGAGATCCAGGGCAGCTAGATGATAAATGATACATGGATGGTATAGAACACAGGATAGCTGAAGGACAGCTGATAGACAGCAGACAGTTACAGGAAATCTAAATGATTGATGATAGATAAGTCACAGAGCTATAGGCAACTAGATGATAAATGAAATATGGATGGTATAGAAGACAGGATAGCTAGAAAATAGCTGATAGATAGATGGAAAACAGGCACAGGATAGCTATAGGATTAATGATAGATAGATAGATCACAGAGATGCAGGGTGGCTAGGTGATAAAAGATATAAGTATATGATGCAAGATACTTAGAGGATAGATGGAAGAGAGGCACAGGATAGCCAGAGGATAGAAGATAGACAGATTTAAGACAAACAGAATAGATATGAGATAGAAAAGAGATAGATGGAAAATAGACAACATATAGACAAAGAAAAGATAACTAAAAAGATGGAAGATAGGCATATGATATCTAGAAGTTGGATGAGAGGTAGAAGAGAGATATAGGGTAGTTAAAGAATAATGATATATGGATGATCAACAGACACAGACTAACTAGAGGCTAGAAAACAGATATATGGAAAATAGCCAAATAATAAATAAAGGAAAGATGAGAAAAAGATGAATGATAAGAAAAGGAGACTAAGGAAGTAGAGGATATCTAGATTGAAGTGGAGACACAGGGTAGCTATAGGATAAAAGATTGTTGGGATATAGACAAAGGATGGGTAAAGGAAAGATAATCATTAGAAAGAAGGTACAAGATAGCTAGAAGTTGGATGACAGATAGACACAAAAGTTATAGGTAGGGATAGATAGTAAAAAGATGGAACAGAGATATGAGGATAGGTGGTAGTAGATATATGGTAGTTAGAAGATTGATGATGGATGGACAGTAAATACAATTTAGCTGGAGGATAGATGACAGATAAGTGAAAATAATAACAGGAAAATAGACACACGGAGCCTGAGGATAAAAGATACATGGAAAATACACACAGGATACCTAGAGGATAAACAGTAGTATAGTAAAGTCAGGATAACTAAAGAATTGATGATAGATGGAAGATAGATGCGGGGTAGTGATATGATAAAGAGTAGGTAGTAGACAGATAGGACATCTACAGGATAAATAATGGATAGCTAGAAGGTAGATAAATGATAGATGGAAGACAGACATAGGATGGATATGAGATAGATGCTAGTTGGATAGAAGGAAGACACCAGATTATTAAAAAATAGACAATAGATATATTGAAGACAGACACAGAATATCTAGAGGATAGATGACTTATTGGTGGAAGATAGTAGAGATTAAGTAGGAACAAGAGTATAGGTGATACATCGATGCCAGATAGGTACAGGATAACTATAGGATAGATGCAAAGATAGACATAGGATAGTTAGAGGGTATATAAGTAGATAGACACAGGAGAGTTGCAGGAAAGAAATAGATGGAATATAGACACAGGATGCGTATATGACAAATTTCAGAAATATGGGAGATGGATAATAGACAAAGGATATTTAGAGAATAGACAGTAGTTAAATGGTAGATAATATATGTAGCAAAGACTTAGTATGGGTAGAAAATGAATGATAGATGAAAGATAATAGATCAGAGAAGGATATGATATATGTAGTTCAGCAGTAATAGATGGAAATTAGACATAGGATAACAGAGGTATAAATGATACATTGAATGTAAACACAGAATAGGTAGATGATAGATTATAGCTAGAAGATAATAGCTGAAAGATAAATACATAGCAGATAGAAAATAGAGGATGGATTTATGCACATATATAAACAGATGACAGAGTTTAGACAGAGTTGACAGCAAGAAGACAAATGGATGATATATGATAGAAATGCAATATATGATAGAAGATAGATAATAGGTTTATAGATGAGAGAAGATATATAGATAATGATATGTAAAACATAAACGATAGACAATTGATGACTGAAAGATAGATGGTAGATAATTGAGAGATAACATATAGAAGATGGGTTGTAGGTGAGAGAAGACAGAATAGAGGATAGAGAGTTGGTAGGTGATAGATATAGCACAGGTATATGCTATAGACTATAGAAA
>NW_004949291.1:149113-152248 GCF_000317375.1 Microtus ochrogaster | reverse complement strand
CCCAAATCTGACACCATCGTACCTAGGATGGCTCCAAAACTTTTCTTTCCAAACTGTTCCCAGACGTTGTTTATCTCCAAAGCTAAGACAGGCTGATCTGCATTCTGCAGCTGACTGCCCCATGCCTCTGCAGTGTGAAGATTTGAAATTGGCTTTCTCCCTGGAGGGTTTTCCTTGGATGCAGGAGGGGAAGGGAGAGTCAGCTAAGCCAGGGCATCTTTAAAGATCTTCTCTCTGAAGCAAGATACAAACTGTGCTCTTTAAACAATGCATTTCCAATCTTCTGAGCTGTGACCTTCCCTACTTTGAGTGAATACCAATGAAATCAATGCTTTCTTGAG
This sequence comes from Microtus ochrogaster, assembly GCF_000317375.1. NCBI lineage: Eukaryota > Metazoa > Chordata > Mammalia > Rodentia > Cricetidae > Microtus > Microtus ochrogaster. The sequence goes on along the minus strand of NW_004949291.1, from coordinate 151,907 downwards.
GGAGAAACAGAACTTCTGGGGCTACCAGGCAGATGAAAAAGGAATATATGAAGGAAACAATAGACTTTCTGGGGTCCTTGGCAACTTTGCAAATCCTGTGGGTAAGGAAAATGGAAAAATTAGTGAGATATTAACTTATATCTTATAAATCACAAAAATTTAGACTCTTATCACAGGATGTGCATTCAGAGGTTTCTCAACAGAAGCACATCCCATTTTTACAGGAAGACCAGCCTTGACACATGATCTATTTTATCTGTACATTAAGCAGCATGTCCTTGCACAGGACTAAGTAAAGGATGGGAAGAACCAGGTTCACGTCTTGACTGTCGCTGATGGAACTTAGTGCTTTACCTCCCCTGAACCTCTTCCCTTTTCTGTAAAATGATAGCAGCGAAGAGCTTCCTGATAGTGAAAAGAAACGTGGCAATCAATGCAGCATAGGCATTCATCTGTGGCAGAGATGCAGTCTCCCTTTCTTGTCCTCATCTCTCCTGATTTTTCTGTGTGTCACTATAGCTGTCTCTTCATGCCTCTGTTGTCCCCTCTTTTCTCCTCCCTCTCTGTGCATCTCCCTCTTCCTCTCCCTGCCCTCACTCTCTGCTTATCCATCTTACTATTAACTTCCTCTACTTTCTGCTCTACCCTCCCTTCCTCTCTCTCCCATCTACTGATTCTTTACAGCTCAACTTCCCCCTCAAATCTCTTGGCCTCTTCTTCTGCAGAGTTCCCTTTTCCCGTTCTTTCTTATGGTCTTAGTTTTAGTCCATTCTCCTCAGCAATTCACTATTTCATTAATGCAGTGAAGGCCTGATTTTATTTTTATTTTTATTTATTTTTATTTTTTTGGTTTTTCGAGACAGGGTTTCTCAAAGGCATGATTTTAAAACATGTCATGACACTTCAAATTTGAACACAGACACATCTTCAATACATTCTTTGTATTTATACTTGTACTTATATGAGACAGTAAACACCTCATTTCAGTTTCTTTCTGCTAAGTTGATCAGGGAATATCATGGACAATATTTATAGAATAATCGTAGGGTTTCCACACCCTAAATTAAAATGCCATAAGTATTCTTTGAAACATGTTTATTTTGGCAATGGAAACATAGAGAGTGAGAACTCAAGTTTTTCTGACTCTAGAATTTAAACTCTGCTAAATTATGTGTGTTTCCTGTTACATTTCAGATGAAAATGTATTTATAGTTCTTTTGTCTGAGTTTTAGAATAAAACAAAATTTCTTTGTGAAAATCTTTATTGCAATAGTCTATTCCTTGAAACAGCTATAGGCTTTCCTTGTTTGCCCTGCCATATGGTTATGGTTCCTGAGAGTAGGGAAGGCAGGCTCTTGGATGTCTATTTCTTGTTCAGAGGTTGTAAGATATATCCAGTCTCCTGTTGAGCCATTGTACTCCACAAGCACATGATTGGACCAGCCTCTGGGGGGTTTTCAATTATTAAAATTTTGTCTTTGGTATCAAAAACAAACCCAGAAAACAAACACACATATACTCATGTACAAATTAAAATTTTTTTCCTTGCAATAAAAATTTTGGTAATTTGAAGCATCACAAGAAGCCATCTGTTGGCCTAATCTGAATTGTGTTTTCCTCTTAAAATCAGTGAAAGGAATAGTTCTACTGTGGATAAGTCCCAATTTCCCCCACACATGAGAATTTTTTTTCTTTTCTTACTAACATGCTTTCCAATTATTTTGAGTAGTTTTGTGTTGAATAAAAACAGAAACTCCCAAATTGAGTGATTGTGGCCAGTATTCAAAGTTCAATAGTTTTTGTGGAAGTTGCTGTTTTTTTCCTGCTTAGTGTAAACTCTGTATTCACGGTCTTGGCGGGCAGATATAACAGACTTTCCCTAGGCCATTTCTCCTCTGGACAGCGATCAGTTATTTTGCACTCTAAGTATTCCTGTTACTTATGTTAGAGCAGCATTGGTATTACAGGAGCGACCTCTATTTTTCCGTTTAGGGAATAATAAGTCTACAAATTTGGGCAAATTATTTGAGTGCTTAATGTTCTGTTTGCTGCAAATTCGAGGACAGGTGATTTACGATCTGCCTTTCTGAGAGAAGTGAACAAACTTATTTGATGTGATGAAGAAAAGGAGAAAAGACGGAATACTTGAGTGAGATGCCGTACCCTAGACCTCAACTGAGAACACACACACAAACTGGATTTCTAGCATCTGTTGCCAACTGTGCATATGAACTCATTTTATTTCATGTCTTTTTCAATTTAACTCCTAAGTTTGTCTTACCCTTTCAACTGGCTGGAGTACACCCTTAAGTAGGACTTCCTAAGTGATGCTTTGGAGACTGCACCTGAGCACATCCTTATGGACTGGAGGTGATTTGGATACCAAATTACTGTGTCTCTGTATTTTCTTTTCAAAATAAAATTTTGTATTAAAACTTGGTCCAACTTAGTTTTTGTTCATTGAATAATCTGTGGTTTTGGCTTACATGAATTCTTATCCCTTTAAAAAAATCTTTTTAATTTCAAAATATTTATCATGATGCTTATAGTTTAGGGGTATTTGTTGATTTAACCTAGAATATGATTCATGCATTCAGCCTTCACTTGCAATTTTTTAACAATGAAAATCTGAATTTGATTGTAACTTTGATTATTGATGTTTTATCACTAGAAATATTTCCCCAATGGGTACCTAGTTTACCAAGGAAAATGGCAAACTCATTCTTAGTGACCTAACAATACTGTGTTGTCTATATCCTAAGACAATGTACTGTTTGAAAGGATACTTTCAAAG
>NW_004949291.1:146819-147313 GCF_000317375.1 Microtus ochrogaster | reverse complement strand
TTTCTTATTTAATTCTTCATTCTTTTCTTCTCTTTTCTCTACTTCTCTTCATTCCTTCTTCTTTGTCCACTTAAAAAAAAGTACTACCCAATAAAGAAACTTCTGGAGCATCACCATCCCTGACTTCAAACTCTACTAGAAAGCTACAGTACTGAAAACAGCCTGGCATTGGCATAAAAACAGTCAGGAGGACCAATGAAACTGATTTAAAGACCCGGATATCAATCCACACACCTACGAATACTGATTTTTGATAACGAAGCTAAAAATATAAACCAGAAAAAAGAAAATACATTCAACAAATGGTACGAGTATAACTGGATATCAACATGTAGAAGAATGCAAACAGAACCATAACTATCATCATGCACAAAACTCAAATCCAAATGGATCAAACACCTCATCATAAAACCAACCACACTGAACCTCATAGAAGAGCAAGTGGGAAGCACACTTGAACACACTGGCACAGGAGACCACTTCCTAAAAATAAC
>NW_004949291.1:140652-145089 GCF_000317375.1 Microtus ochrogaster | reverse complement strand
GTTTTCTTTAGATCTTTAGTCTGTTTCCACTCATCCAACTTCCAGTTTGTTTATGTTGTTGGGATTACCTCTTCCATCCCTGGTTTTGGGATTTTAAAAAAAGCCTTTATCTTTTGTGCAGTTTTGGAAAGGAACAAAATAAGTAAAATATACCTAAATTTTTCTTATTAAAGACTTTATCACCAACAACTCAAAACACATGAATCTAAAATTCAAGCAATCTATCAGAGCATGAAAAAAAAGGTGGGGCCCCACTTGGTCTCTCATGCACGTGGTCTGAATTGTAAGATGCTGGTATTTGCCCAAAAGATGCTTAATCCTACTACAAAGGCATTTGCTCAACGATGTTCATAGCAGCATTATTTGTAACAGCCAGAACCTGGAAACAACCCAGATGCTCCTCAACCAAAGAATGGTTAAAGAAAATGTGGCACATTCACACCTTAGAGTACTACTCAGCAGTAAAAAACAATGACATCTTGAATTTTGCATTTAAAGGGATGGAATTAGCAAACACTATCCTGAGTGAAGTAACCCATGTGTACTGTGTTGTGCTGTGGAAAGGCCAAGGTCAATATCATGCTCCTTCTTTGCAGCATCACATCACACGCTGTTCGAAGATTCTTTAGCTCTGTGTTCACTGCCTAGAGAACAAAGTAAATATTCCAAGAGTCCAGGGTCATTCCCTGATGGCAACTGGCTTGCAGATGGCCTATTTCTGTGTCTGTATGCACACATGTGCTTTGCTGCGACATTGTGGCATATACATCTTTCCTTGTGTTCTGGTTATTGAGTCTTCCTTCCTCCTTTCATTTCTTTCTTTCCATCTTAGTTCCTTCACTTCTTTCATGTGTTTGTATGTGTATGTATGTGTGTAGGCACATGTGTGTATGTGTACATGCCAATACACACATGTAAAGTTATGAGGTCAATGTTGGGAACCACCCTCTACGTCTATTCTACATTATTTGTTGAGGTAGACCCAGTCAAATCAAGAAGTTGCTGATATGGCCATTTCACTAGATAGTTTGCTTTGGGAAGCGTTGTCCCAGCCTTCCAAGGTTGGACTTACAAGCAAAACATCAAGTCCACCCAGCATTTGTATGAGCTCTGGGAATCTGAACTCTGATCTTCATGCTTGCACAACAAACACCTTCATCATTAGGTCATCTCTCCATCCCTGTTGTCTTCTTTAATACACTGTTATTTCTTATGGGTCAAACAGGACTGCCCTGTTGTATACATTTTGTGACCTATAGTACAGTCACCCCTACCTCGTTAATATAAGGTGTTTACTTACAGGTGTTAATTAACTATCACTACATAATAAAGTTATGTTGCACAGACTGTAAAGCTTTTAAGTTATTCTGAAAATACCATTATAAAGTATGTCTTTGAATATTGCAACATTAGAAAAGAATACTAGAAGTGAGTGGTGGTAGGCACTTTACTGCAAAACTGCTGTACCCAGTTTGTTTCCTTAATTTGAAAGTCTAAGTTCTCATATTTTTTCATAAACTAGTTGATTTCCATGTTTCTGAGGTGGCACCGGAACATATTTTATTGTAATAAGAATAACCTATCAAGCAAAAAAGCCATCAACTTCCTCATTACTATGCTTTGTGTCTAGGAGAGTGTCTTTTGTCTGCCAAAAACTGTATTCCACACTGTCTGATTTTGGAAAATGGATTGTTTTTAATGGGTGAGTTTGAGTGACTCAGGCAGAGAGCAAAGCACTGGCCTGTCCCCTCAGTTGATAGGATTAGATCTGAATGAATAAAGACACGCAATGGGCTGCAGAGTTCAGGAAGAAGTCTGCAGCACACACTGACACTTCCGAACAGCATTAGCATTCTGTGTGCAGTACTAACTCTTTAAAATGCCATTTGCATTGACGATGGCATAATTGACATTGCTCCCTAAGGAACTCTGAGGATTATGGGGAGGTAGAATCAGAGAAAATTCATCTCTTCTGAATGTTTTTTTCCTCTAGCTACAGAATTCAGTCTGACAAGAAGTCTTGTTATCTGGTGATGTCATATTAATAAAAACCAAATAAGCACAAAATCCGTGCATTGTCACAATATTCCCAATAGCCTTTTAATCTGATTCTACATCATCTTTCCAAGTCACATTCACTGGCATTTGTCTGAATGCCTAATATAATTTCTGTACTATCTGTTAAGATTCTTCATGATCCATAGACTCCTACTAATTTTTCTTTGAAAAATAAAAAAAAAATTGTAGCTCCAGCAATATCTTAGCATTCCAAACACCTGTAGATGCATATCAGAGAGGTGGTACACACAGGCAGCGCAATGCAGTTTCTGCTTTAACTGAAGAAAGCTAGAATCTTTACGATGAGCTTGACCTGCTGGGGGTTGCATTAGTCACTCTTCTCATTGCTGTAACCAAGATCTGATAAGAAGTCATTTAAGGGAAGAAGAAGGGCTTATTTGGGCTCACTATTAGAGGGGAGACAGGCTGTTATGGGTGGAGAAGGCATGGCAGCAGGTATGTGAAGCAGATGGCAACCTTACTCCCACATTCAGTTAGCAGAGAGCATTGAATGCCAGCATTGAGTTGTATTTCATTCATTCCATTGCCCCCAGGGAATGGTCCTGCCCAGAGTTCAGTTAAGATGGGTTGGCTGTCATCAGTTAACCTGATCAGCTTGTTTTCTCCTTTTTAATCAGTTAGGGACCTAGCCCATGGGACGTGCCACTCATTTCTGAGTAGGTCTTCTGTCTCCAGCTAAAGCTCTGGAGAACTCCCTCTCAGACCTCCATAGAGGGCTATCTTCTAGCTGACTCCAACTCCTATCAAACTGGCAATTAAGATTAACCATCAGAGAGATTTAGCATCAACTGTAGTGCCATGCAACCATACTATAGAAAAATACATTCATTGGTGCCAGCAGGGTGTAGTTTTTGTGATTTGTTTTTATATTTGCGTGTATGTGTGTTTGTGTGCACGTATGGTATGTGTATATGTGGGTGCCCTCAGAGGCAGGAAAAGGGTGTCCCATAGAATTGAAGATACAATAGTGGTGATCCTCCATATGTGAGTACTGGGAACTGAACTCAAGTTGTCTGGAAGTGCTGTAAGCACTCAACTACCCAGTCACATCTCCGGTAAGCATTCAAGGGAATCTACTAGATCTTGAAGTTTAGCTACAACATAATTATCCCTTTGATTTGTTTTGGATCATTGTATATTAGAAAAATTTTGGTAAATGTTTTGCAAAGAATGAGTTAGTAGAGAAAACAATTTCCAAACAACTTTTAAAATCAGTTATAAGAGAGATACATATTTTCTTAAAGTATTTGATCGACATGAAATCAGTTAAAATTCCATAGGGAACCAAAATAGAAACACATTTATTTTTCTCTTGATAAATGTCAGTAAAATTCATCTTCCCCCTGATATTATGCTAAGTAGAACTTATCTGCCTTATTTATGATACTTGGAGTTTGAAAACATCACCCGAGGCATTACATTATTTGGTGACTTGATACTGAGATTGCCTACTTTATATTGCACTATATTTTTAAATTGTTAATCGTTATCTAGTGTTTTTGACAGTTTATTGTAATGACAAGAGAGGTATTCAGAATAACTTTAAAATATTGCTATAAGAGATAGAGATACATTGTTAAGGCTGAGATATGAAATGTGCCTCTCCTGCTGCCAAAAACTCATGAGTTGAAGGCTTGATCACTAGATCGTTTTGTTTTTGAGGTGATTGGATCATTGGAGTGTTCAATTTATGAGGAGATAAATCATTTGATGAGGTTATAGCTGAATGGACTTTTAGGAGATGAGGCCTTCTTATAGGAAAATCGCTGGCAGCAGGTGTTTGTTTCCTCTCTCTCTCTCATATGATGGGGTCTCTTTGTGTAACCCCAACTTTCCAGGCATTCCCTATGTATATCAGGTTGGACACACAGAGATCCACCTGCCTCTTCTGAGTGCTGGGATTAAGAGCACGTGCCACCTGTTATTCATCTTTCCATTACCCAGTGCAAAAGGAGCTTCTCTGACTGAGAAGCAGCCCAGATATATGGGTATAAACATAAACAATAAACATCTAGAAGGTAATTTGACAGCATGGCTGTTTAGCAAAGCAACAGCAGTAGTTTTTGCCACAGGGCATATGACCTCTTAAGTCATGGGCATTTGGCCAGGTGTAGAGCACTGGCGATGAAAATCCATCCTGTGGAGCAGGTCTCATAGCCAAACAAAACGTGGTTAATTACTCTATAACTGTTGTGTCTTGTTGTATATCTGTGAACATATCTTGTTTAGAAAGCCAGTATTGTAGCACTCAGAATCTAGGGGTGGGCAAGACCTTGAATACCTGTTCTCCTTTAGCAGCCAGAAGGCACCTTATGGCACTATGAAAGTTAGCTAGCAGGTAGAAAGTTTATCATTCAG
>NW_004949291.1:134941-140515 GCF_000317375.1 Microtus ochrogaster | reverse complement strand
GTGCTGGGATTAAAGGCGTGCGCCACCACCGCCCGGCTTATCATTCAGTTTTAGATTGCTTTCTGTATGATCAATAACCAAAGTGTGTGTGGTTCTTCAGCAACTGGGTCTTATCGTGTAGTTATGATGGGTAACCAAGAGCAATGACAACACCTGTGCTGTTTTGGAGCCCAAGCATATCTTGCACTGACATTTTTGTTCAATGATCAGAGAGTGACCAAAGTGTCAAAGTTCATTCATGTGGGACACCAGCTTGAATGTATTTTTAAAGCTGTTTTTGGAAATTAGCTTTCTCATTAGTGGGTTTGTACAAAGTTTTTTCTACATCCTTAGTTTAGGTTAGTGCATCCACTGTTCCCTGTAGTCAGAGGCTGCTCAGTTGTTCCTGGCTGCCCAGACTGAAATAATCACTCAGAAACTATATTAATTACAACTCTGCTTGGCCTATTGGTTTATGCATATTTCTAGCTAACTCTTACATCTTAAATGAACCCATCTCTATTAATCTGTGCATCACCATGAGGTCGTGGGTTACCAGCAAATTTCTGGCATCAGTGTCTCCTCCGGCAGCTACGTGGTGTCTCATTGACTCCGCCTTCTTTCTCCCAGCATTCAGTTTAGTTTTTCCCACCTGGCTCTATTCTGCCTTGTAATATGCCCAAGCAGCTTATTTATTAATCAGTGGCATTCACAGCATACAGAGGGGAATCCTACATCAGTCCCCTCTTTTCACCCTCCCCAAGATCCTATCCCTTTGAGTACTTTAGCCCCCAGTATGTTTCCCTCTTCTTTTATATTGTATATATTCTACTACTTTTCCAGTTACATTTCTAACATGGGTGGCAAGATACTAGACTTCTAAAGGGATTTTTCACACATTCTTCTTCTGGGATAGAGGTCCTCTTCCTGATTCCTCTCATACTTCTGTGGCATCTCTACTTACGCCTTTTGACTCCCAATATTCCACTTAAGTGCTTTCATCTTACCTGCCCTCTTCCTTAACACATACCCCCTGCGAATGTCTCCTTTCTAGTTTCCTGGTTCCTATTTGTGCACCAAGTTAAATGTATAGAGCAAAAGACTGAAGCTAGAATATGTATGTGAGTGAGAACATTTTTTTATTTTTCTTGCTGAGCCTGGACGCCCATAGCATAATCATAATTTTTTTCCAGTTTCATCCATTTATCTACAAATTTCATTTTTCTTTTTAGCTGCATATCCATTACATTTTTCTTATCCACTCATCTGTTGATAGATGACTCATTTGATTCCATTTCTTAGCTACTGAGAACAGAGTGGCAATGACAATGGAAGTGTAAGTGTCTCTATAGTGAGATATAAAGACCATTGTGTGTATGCCTGGTGGTGTTATAGCTGAGTCATGGTGGGTTTATTCCTTGTGTTTTCAGAAGCTGCCAGACTGATTTCCAAAGTGGCTTCGCTCTTTTACCCTCCTACCAAAGTGTATAGGACTTCTCTTTTGCCATATCCGCACCTGTATTTTCTGTCATTTATATTCCTAATGAGAACCATTATGACCGAGGTGAGGCAGATTCTAAAATGGTTTTTTTTTCTGTATTTGCCCAACAGTAAAGGATATTGAGCACTTTTGAAGCGTTTCCTAGACATTTGTATTTCTTTTTTGAGAATCTTATGTTCAGTTCAATGGCCCATTTTAAAATTAGATTGTTTATCATTTTAATGGTGCATTTTTTTTTCATATAGTCTAGATAGTAACCTTCTGCCAGATAAATACCTGGAAAAAATTTCTCTTCTGTTTTGTAAGCTGCCCATTCATTCACTAACTTCGGTTTCTTTTGCTGTACAAAAGCTTGCAATTTTCATGAGATCCCATTTGTTGATTGTTGGTATTATTTTCTGTGCTACTAAAGTCATATTCAGAATTTTCTTATTTGTGATTGCAAGTTAAGCATACTCCCTATTTATTTTTTCTTCTAGCAGTTTCAGGGAATCAGGTCTGTCACTGAGGTTCTTTATCCATTTGCAATTGAGTTTTGTGCATGGTGAGAGTTAAGGACCTCCTTTCATTTTTCTGCACGTCTAAATCTAGATTTTCCAGAATCATTTGTTGAAGAGGCAGTCTCTTTCCCATGCATGTTTTTTGACATTCTTAAAACGTCAGGTAAATGTCATCGTGTATACTCCTGTATCATCCAATTCATTTCACTGATTATGTTTTATGGCATTGTGGAGAAATAAACAGAACCAAACCTAAGATAGTACTGTCACAATATTGTAAATTCTGTTTTTTAACATCTTCACTGAGTTTAAGTATATACTATATTTAAATTTTCATTTATTTGCTTTGGTCAATTATATTTTCTTATGATAGTGTTTTATTTCTTTTCTGTGGACTTCATCTGTTTCTTTGTTCTTATTTCATGATGGGTAGATATTCTGTTATGACATTTAGAAGTGCTATAAAACCTATAGTTTATTTCTCCATCTCACCTTTGAGAGAATATGCTTCTCTAGATTCTCCAGTGTGATGCTCTCTCTTTAGTAGTCTATAGATGTCAATCATCCTAGAATTACATATTTATCTTTATGCTTCTGTGTCTGCATCTGACATCTTAAAGTAAGAGATAGGTATAGGTGTCACTGGTTGATTGTAAAGATTTATAATTCTTTTTCATGGCTCTTCATTTTTCTTGTTGAATTACAGAATCAAACCTACCACATGAAAACTTCATTTCTCAGAGCCTTACATAATAAAGTATTGTTGTTTTCAAAATCCACCCTTGAAATTTTGACTTTGCTCCAGATTCTCATGTACAAAAACTATAACCATTCATGTATTTTGTTCTAGGATTCCCCCTTTCTTTCTTTTATTAATTAAAAATCTTTATTTATTTTGCATCCTGATCACAGTTTCCCTTCCCTCCTCTCCTCCTGTTCCCTCTACCCGTCTTCCCTCTACTCTCCTACACACTCATGCATCTCTATCCAGAAAGGGGCAGGGCTCCCAGGGCCCTCTTTTCTTGAGAAGCTACAAACTCTTGGAGGAAACCTTCTGTTCTGCTACCATTGTTTGTGTTTTAAGGTCATTATTCTTCCCAAATAGATGGCTGATTTTTCTTTGGAAATATCATTAGGCACAATAAAACTAGGATGAGGTAATACTCTAGAAAAAAATCCTAATCCAGTTATTGGTATTTTTATAAAACCAATAAAAAGATGACTTTGGAAAAAACACATCAGAGTTGAGAACCTCCAAGTCTGACTGGGGCAGAGGCAAGTTGCTGAAGTTGTAGCCAGTGGATGTTAAGGGTTTTTATCAGTCACAGAAATTCAGCAAGGGATAAAAGGATCAGAGTCTTCAGAGGAAACAGGAGCCCATTGATACCTTGGTTTCAGACTTCTAGTCCCAGAATTTAGAGACAATGAGTTTTTGTCATTTGAAGACACCTGGTTTCTTTTGATTTACTGTGGAGGCCCTAGTGATCTACCATAATGCTCTGTAGAGGATTATTGAAAAGCAAAGTGGCAGCTGCATATTGACTGAGTAATTTCAGAAATTCAGAGGTCTAGTGAAGGGAGGTGTAAGGAGACAGGATTTCACACACCCCAAAATAATTACCCACCAGTTTTACTTATTGGTGCACGCCCTAAACTTAGCCTAGATTTCTTAGATTCAAATTGAAAAGGAATAAAAGGTGCTTATTTCTTTTCCATGCATATTCTTTTGATGAATCAAATTATGGAAAAGGGTTATTTCTGTTTCTTGATCCAGTTTTATAATCCATACAGTTTTGAGAAATTCCTACCAGTTTTGGCAACAGCGTTTGGTCATCTTATTTTAAACCCCCATTTAGTTATTACGTGTGACTCTTTGGGAGTATTTTGGACGTGTGGGTATGTGAGAAGTTCATCGTATCTGAATCAGAGGTACTGATTCGCATTCCCTCATCACCTTGCCACACTTCAAATTACAGACCTATGTATGAAGGCGCTGTAAGAAGACAATGGTGGCATCAAGTGAGACATTGGTTTACTTGTGCTGAAAGCTCAAGTGCTACCATCTCTTTGCTTCTTTCTCCCATACCGTGCAACAATTTTCTTGTTTCTGGAGATTTCTAGATTACTCCAATCCATCCTTACACAAGTAGTGCAGTCAAAATAAAAAAAAAAATTAAAGAACCGGAAAATTGCTGCTTATAATATATGAATTTGTCAGTCCATGATTATATAATACACAAATAGCACTAAGTCAACTTAAAGAACATTAAATGTAAAGCTATGCTTTAAAATATGATGCCAAAGAACCAATTACAATAAAAAGAATATGATTGGCTTTGAGTAATACGCCAAAGGATATGACAGAAACTGCTAAATAGGTGAAGGAGAACAAAAATGTGATATTGAACTTTGCAATTCTCCTGAGTCGTTACATCAAAAATTTCTTAGTTTAAAAATGTATTTCAAATGTATCTCAGGAATTTAGTGGAAGAAAAAGCAGTAAATCTAATTCAGAACTTTTTCATCTATTTCAAGTTTTGAACAATAAAAAAATCTTGTTAAGGCCATAAAAGACTCTCTCTCTCTCTCTCTCTCTCTCTCTCTCTCTCTCTCTATATATATATATATATATATATATATATATTAGCAAAGGCTTCGCTTTGACAATTTTCAAGACATCTGTTTACACAGATAGGACACACACAAACGAATACAAGCCAGGATAATTTAAAAAGCACTGAGCTTGGTGAGAAGAAATAAGCATTTTATTTTTGTACCGTTACTGCTGTCAATCAATGCTGTAAAGAAAAACAGAGAAGAAAGGAACAACAAAGGACAAAGCAATTTATCTCCAAATGTTCAAAAGAGACAGGTGTTGCCTATGCTTTGCAAATGAAAGAAGTTTTCTTCTCTTTCTTCTCTTGACTGTTTTTTTTAAAAGACATTTCTAAGTAAGGGGAAAATAATGATTCTGATAGGAAACTCCAAGTCAGTGAATACTGGTGTGTAAGTGAGCTTGCCAAATTAATTTGAGTTGCTATATCTTTAATACAAAGGTGTGTCCTGTTCATTGTATCATTTTCAATTATCCTTTTTATGTTGCTCAGGATAGATATGTTTTGAAAGTGGCAACTTTTATTAACCTTAGCTGTGTACCTTTTAGAAAGAATAATATCGGTGGAGTTATGCTTCCAATGGTTCCCACACTGAGCAATTGCACAAAATGTTATTTTGAAATCTAAACAGAATCTTAACATTCTCTTCAGGTCAGAGAGAAACGATGGAGTGAAGAAGAATGCAGATGTTTCTGAGCCTGAATTCCTGTTAGGATATTGTCATATGATATAGGAGAAGCCAAAGAAGATTCAAGAATCAAAACAAACAAATTTACAAAGGGAAGACGGTTGTCTTTGGATATCACAGTGTCAGGTAGATAGGTGATGCTGTACTTGGTGAGTATGAGACACCAGCCTGACCTGAGTTGTACCTTGTGATCTAGGTCCATTTCCTTCTAACAGGGCCTAATACCATCATCTTGGCTTTAAAACTGGAAAATCCAATTCACAGAGAAAGAAAGGAACACGGCGGAGTTAT
>NW_004949291.1:126485-128936 GCF_000317375.1 Microtus ochrogaster | reverse complement strand
ATCTGTGTGCCATTTTTGTACCTGAAACTCTGAGGAGAAAGACCTGAAGAGGGCATCAGCTCTCCTGGAATTGGAATTACAGACGGTTGTGTTGTTTTCAGGGACTCAAACGTGAGTCCTTTGAACGGGCAGTCAGTGCTCTTAACTGCTGAGCCACCTACTCAGTCCCGGTAGTCTCTTTTTAAATAAGTTGTCTCTGTTTCTTCTACTCACATGGCTTGACCCAATTCTGTGTTCCTGGCAAGCAGGATCCTGAAAATTCCAGTCGTGTCCTCGGGTGTCCAATACCAACCCACTACACCACAAAGGTTGTGTGATGTTTAATACGAAATTGTTTACTTGGTAGGATCTGGAACCACCTAGGGGACAAGTCCTTAAGCATGCTTGTGAGGGATTAAATTGATTAAATTAACTTAGATTTGAAGCCATACCCTACAAATGGTGGCATTATTCTATGGGCTTGGGTCCTGAACTACATACAAAAGATAAAGCTGAGTAAGCACATGAAGTCACCATTCTGCTTACTGGTTGTCTCAATCTTCTGTCACCGTCTCTGTCCCTTGGGACCTCCCCTTGAAGTGTGAGCCAATAACAAACCCTTTCTGTCTTAAGTTGATTTTTTTTTTCTCAAGGCATTTTATCACAGTAATGGAAGACACAAAGAAAAGATAGGTGATGATCTGGCAGGGACGCTGACTTTGTGAAGACATTCATGTAGCTAGAGTCCACCAGTGAAGATGGAGCAATAACAACAATGCCAGCAACAACAACAATTCAAGATTTCCTAATCTGTTAGTAAAGGATCTCTAAAGTTAAAGCTTGAGGAAATGTGGGGAAACTTAAAAACTGAGAAATGCTAGTGTCTCAATTTCATAGCAACATATGGTCTTTTCCATAACGCTCCTGATAAGGCAGCTGTGAAGCCCAGGTGTAAACCTTTCTAGCATTCTGTGGGCTTCAATGTTTCCCATTCTACTTTGTGGGGATTTGGGAGTATTTTATTTCTATGGCTACGGAGAAACTTTTGTTCTGGTTCAAATGATATTCTAGGAAATCTCTATTTATTTCAAGTACAGCCATTTTTGGGTCGCCACATTTAGCAAATAAATACATGAATGCCCAGCAAAAATCTAAATTTTAGATAAACACCCAGGATTTGGGACACACTTGTATGAAAAAAAAATGAGTTTGTGAAATTCAAATTTGGTTGAGTGTCCTTCGTTTAAACTGACAACTCACCATCTGTAGTTTGAATTCAGCTGTTGTTAAATGGAATGCCTACTGCATTTGCAATGCAGTCTACCACTGAGGGAAATCAAGGCAGGAATGTGAAAGCAGGCTTGCTTGCCCTTCCCCCAGCATTACCTCCAACTAAGGAACTCACTTTATAGACAAAGAAGTGTGGCCGGAGCCTTGGAGGTTCCTGGTTTTTGGCTGGCAGACAGGCTCATGTTCAGCTACCATTTTATAGTACTCAGGACCACCTGTCTAGGGACTAGTGCTGCTCATAGTAAGTACATAAATCAAGGTTCCCTGTAGAAGGAGCTGCGGGCTGCGTTCCTGCCACCCAGCATCCGGCCGCCTGGCTAGCTTATGCTCCAAAATAACAACGCACAAACTGTATTCATTTAAACACTGCCTGGCCCATTTCTATTAATGTGTGTAGCACTGAGGTACGCTTACTGGAAAGATTCTAGCCTACGTCCATCTTGGGTTGGAGCTTCATCGCATCTGCCCCAAAGAGCAGAGCTATGGAGTCTGAGCTCACTTCCTCTTCCTCCCAGCATTCTGTTCTGTTTACTCCACCCACCTAAAGGCTGGCCTATCAAATGGGCTAAGGCAATTTCTTTATTAGCCAATGACCTTCCTCCATCAGTTCCCTAGAGAAACAGAACTGACAGAAGAATATATATATATATATATATATATATATATATATATATCCTCAAAAGGACTTATTAGAGTGGCTTGCTGATTATGGTCTTACCATTCCAGCAATGACTGTCACATGATAGAAAGCCCAAGAATATTGTAGTTGTTCAGTTCATGAGACTGGATGTATTAATCCGTCATCAGTAGACACCAGAATCCTGAAGAAGTAGGTTCTAATACCAGTGAAGGAATGAACATGCTAACAAGAGTGAGGGCAAGCAAGCAAAGAACAGAATATTCTACTTCTGTGTTGTTTATATAGTTTTCCACCAACCAGAAGGTGTGGCACAGATTTAAAGTGACTAACTCTTCTCACCTCAAAAGATCTGGATTTAGGGTGGGTCTTCCTACTTCAAATGACTCAGTCAAGAAAACCCAATACAGGTATACTCAGCTGCTCGGGTTTTAACTAATTCTAGACGTAGTTAAGTTGACAACCAAGAATAAGTCATTATAGTGGTACGGGCAGGGTCTTTCATCAGTATTACTAGCTCCCAAATAACTACACAGAGACTTCTT
>NW_004949291.1:125409-126035 GCF_000317375.1 Microtus ochrogaster | reverse complement strand
TGGCCAATTGACTCTTTATAAAGACAATGAGAGCAAACCATATTCACGGTGTACAAAAGGCACCGTGGGCTCGGCACTCCTACATTACTTATCAACACAATCCCATAGACATGCCCACAGGTAAATCTGATGTAGGCAATCCCTCAATAGAGGTTCTCCTTTTAAATGATTCTAGTCTGTGCCAAAGTGACAGGCACAGCTCTGGTGTTGCTTCTCTCCTCACTTTAGAACCCTACCCTTTCCCCCTCCTCTACTGTTCTGTCGCTGAGGCTCCCTCCCAGCCCTCCTTACTCTTGGCTTTGGTTTATGAGAAAAAACATGCGCAATTGTCATTCTGACTCTGGTGTATTTAGCTTAACCTGCTGCTTTCCAGTCCCATCCATTTTCCAAAGAACACTATTCTTCTTTGGAGTTGAACACAACTCCATTGTGTATATTTATCATTTGCTTTTCATTCATATGTTGGTTACTATCTAGGCTGGTTGCATATCTTGGCTCTAATGAGCAATGCACCAATAAGCATGGGTGGCAAAGTATTCCTGTTATTTCTGTGGTGTGCTGACTTAAACTGCTTTGGGACTATCACCAAGGTGGCCAGAATGGGGTCATGCAGTAGTTTAGGAGGA
>NW_004949291.1:118093-122919 GCF_000317375.1 Microtus ochrogaster | reverse complement strand
TTATTCAATGAGGCCCTTAATGTCTGTGCTGCTGGGGTTATACATAGGAAGCGATCTCCTGTGCCCATCTGTTGCAGGGTACTTCCCACTTTCTCTTCTATCAGGTTCAGTGTGTTCAGACTGATATTGAGGTCCTTAATCCATTTCTCTCCTCACTTTTAAACCCTACCCTTTCCCCCTCCTCTACTGTTCTGTCGTTGCTTCTCCCTCCCAGCTCTCCTCACTCTTGGCTTTGGTTTATGAGAAAAAAACATGCACAATTGCCATTCTGACTCTGGTTTATTTAGCTTAACCTGCTGCTTTCCAGTCCCATCCATTTTCCAATGAATACCATTCTTCGTTGGAGTTGAACACAACTCCATTGTGTATATTTCCTATATGCTTTTCATTCATACATTGGTTACTATTTAGGCTGGTTGCATATCTTGGCTCTAATGAGCAATGCACCAATAAGCATGGGTGGCGAAGTATTCCTGTTATTTCTGTGGTGTGCTGACTTAAACTGCTTTGGGACTATCACCAAGGTGGCCAGAATGGGGTCATGCAGTAGTTTAGGAGGAACCCCCATACTGAGCTCCACAGTGATTGCACAAGTTTCCTTTCCTATTGTCTGTGTGTAAGCACTCCTCTTTCCCAGCTCTTCCTCCGGATTTGTTTTCTTGATAGTTTATTCTGACTGGGAGGAAGTAAAATCTCAGCAGAGTTCTAACTTGCATTGCTCTTATAGTAAATAGAATAATATACTTTCACTGGTCCTCTACATAACATTGAAAGGAAATGTTAAGATTAAATAATTAATTATTAAATTAAATTTTATTTTTTTTTGGAAAGAGTCTTTTTATGTAATACTAGCTAACTTTGAAGTCACTCTATATTGCAGGCTGGCCTTATACTCACGATTCTTTTGCCTCAGTTTTGTAAGCAGGGTGTGAGTCATCATTTCCCACTCTTAAAAATTTTTAATTTGGTTGTTTAGTAAAAATGATTAGGTAATTGTGGCCAATTAGTTAATTGAAACACTTATCCAAATGTGATGATTAATTTTGATTGTCAATTTTATAGGATCTGGAATCACCATGGAGACAAGCCTCTGGGCTTATCTATGGGAATTTGTAGACTGAATTAATTTGAGGTAGGAGACCTACCTTAACTGTGGCCAGCACTGATCCCTAGGCTGGGGTCCTGGATAAATAAAAAGAAGACAGATAGACATAAGCACTCATTTCTCTCCTCATGACTATAGATCCAATGTGATCCGCTACCTCAAGCAAGCTTTTGCTATGATGTCCTCTCAGTATTATAAACTGTACCCTCAACCTATGAACCAAAGTAAAACTTTCTTTAAGTTCTCTTTGCCAGGTATATGGACATAGCAGCCAGACAAGTGACAAATACAGACAAGTTGATAGTCAAATTTTTGGATCTGGAATCAACCAAGTACCACATCTATAGGAGTAACTGTCTCAGATGTTGTCACTCAGTTTCCCTTGACCAGAGTTTCTCACCTTGCAGCCCATTATTTAAATCCTGATTTTAGTCCTCAATCCATCTTCTAATTTTTTACTTTTTTGGAATTTCCCAGTAGTGAATTCTTAGATCTCTTCAGAGTTTTTAGTGGTAGTTTTTCATCATTTAACCTGATTCAGATTCTTTATCTTGACTGGTGACAGAAGTCTCCTGATATTTAATTTTATGTCTTAATTGTTTGTTTACTTTCTAGAGCATCTACAGTGATTGTTTGTGAGGGCATTTTTTTGTTGAATTTAAATGTAATAATTGTTGTAGGAAGCACTATATTGATATGATTCTCTTCCAATGATTAGATAACTAAGCTCAAAAAATTGATAACAATCAGTTTTGGTGGAAGTATAAGGGAGTGAGCAGTTTAAATTTTTATAGTGTTATGCAAATTAGCACATTATTTTTTACCTCAAAGATTTAAAATGTATGTTACATTTGACTTAGAAGCTTACATTTCAGTAATTTATTCTATGGAAATGCACAAATGCATTAAGTGCATATGTACTTTTGTATAATGCATGCCCATAATGCATCTCTCTCTCTCTCTCTCTCTCTCTCTCTCTCTCTCTCTCTCTCTCTCTCTCACACACACACACACACACACACACATATGTATATATAACATCATTATATAATGTGAAAATTGGAAGTAATATGTCATCGTAGTACATTACTTTTGTGCAATAAATTTCTGAAAAGTCACTAAAAAGAATGTAGCACTTATATTTACTTAAGGGAAACGAAGTGGCTTTATAGTACACTATCCAAAATGCCTATTTGTGGTTATTGATGAGCAATACTTGAAATTACTATATAAGAATACTTGTTAAGTTTGTAAGAACAATTTGCTCTGAAAATGGGGGTTTTATGGGAACCAAGATGTTATTCCTTTGTCTTTATTGACTGAGATTTCTGGAAATAAACATGCATATACTTTTTTGATGAAAAAAATTCAACTTTCTTGGAAAGGGATTTTATGCCTTTTGATAAGTTTTGATTTTAGGTTTCACACCAACCTGAAAATCAATGGTCTTTTCTCAACCTGGGGCAAATATGACACGGTGGGAGAGCCCAGTCTCAGTGACTGTCCTGATACACAGTGAGTGTGGTTCTGAGCAGCACTCAAGGAAACCTGCTGGATAGCCAGTTTTGTAGGGCAGAGAAAATTCTGAAAATACAAACCTAGTATTTACTAGTAGGACACCAGGGACACCAGAGAGACACTGCCTTAGACAATATACATACAGATTCATACTTAAGATTTTGTCATATGACGAAAGAAATGATTCATAATTAATACATCTCAGCACCTACTGTCTAAATCTTAGTATTTGCTGACAGAGCAGCAAAAATCAGAGTGACTGGTTGAGATGCCCATGGAGGAAGCAAATGTGGGGTTTGCTTCCTTGGTGGGAAGTCTTAGCTGAGTGAGTCTTAGCTTACTTTTTATTGGTCAAAGCCATAAAAATAACAGCTTTGGTGATCAAAGTTCGATGCTAAAGGAACTTTTGGTAGATAGTATAGTTAATTAATTGACTGACTGATTGATTAAATCTTTTCATGGTACTAGGGATTGAAACTAGAGCCTTGTATATGCTAGGCCAGCAGTACATTACTGAGTGATATATTCCCCGATATATCACTTTTTTTGTTTGTTTTCTTTTTCTGAGGTAGGGCCTTAATAGTTCAGACTGGTCTGGAACTCACTGTCTAGCCTTTTCTGCAACCCAAGCTGGCCTCACACCGACTCTTTAGCCCAAGCTGACCTTGAACTTGTAATTTACTTGCCTCTCCCTTCAAAGCAGGCATCGTCCTGAATTAATTATACCAAGTCTGTGCAGTTCACCCAAAGACTCAAGGAATTTGAAAGTTATTTCATACTTGTGAAACTCATTTCAAACTGCATTTCTTTACTGAATGAATGGTTCCTTTATTTTATGAATACCTTTCGTTTCTTGCTTTGTGTCTAAGGACAGCATTGAACTCACAAAATAATGTAGGATGTCCTCAGACTTAGTAGCCTCCTGCTTCAGCTTCCAGAATTCTTAGCTTGCAGGGATGTGCCATAATTTCCAGTTAGTCACTTAATTTTCTGAAGTGCTTATGATACTTGACATTTATCTATGACATTTTTAATTCAGTTTTATTTTCTATCATGCATTTCTCCATTTGTGTTGGCCCCTTTAAAGAAAATTGCTTCCTTTATTCCCCACTACAGCATGCCAAGAGTGAACTTGGTCTGACATTGCACAGACACTCAGTAAGTACTTTTTATTAAAGAAGGATGCACAGGGGTGGGAAACGGATTTTAAATCTTTCAACCTTTTTAGCTCATATCCCATTCTCATTGTGGTTTCACTTATTTCAATGCCTATCATCCTGTCAGGATTGTTATCCACCAAGGGGAGGGTGTGATGATGCCCTTCCCATCCATATGTGAATCATTCTGGACTTGGTAAGTTTTTCTACTATGTGTAAAAAAAAAAATTCAGTGACTTTAAAACAGAAAATTCTCTGGTATTCACTTTCCTTCCTAAATGCTTTGTTTGTTTGTTTTATGATACAAGATTTCTCCGTGTAGCCCTGGCCCTCCTAAGAACTCACTCTGTAGAACAGACTGGCCTTGAACTCAGAGATTCGCCTGCCTCTTTTCTCCTGAGTGCCGGGATTAAAGGTGTGCACCATCACCACCCTAAATGCTTTTTCATTACATTTTAATGCACTTATTTTGTGTGCATGTGTCCGTGGTCAGAGGACAACTTCACATAGTCAATTCAGTCTTAGGCTTCCAACAGTTTTTAGGGATTTTATTTTATATTTTAAGATATCTGAAATATGAGTGGTTATTTTAATCATCAATGGCATCTTACTAACAAGCCATAATTTAATTTACAATATCTGGTACATCATAAAGTTGATTGGTATTAGATATTGTAAAAGAAAGCATTAGAGTCTTTTACATTTCTACTTCAGCATTTGAGAAATTTGAATAGCAATTAATATTGGAGGAAAAAAGTGTGCTCTCAAGGAAAGAACTGAATTTCAGTCTGCAAATTAGATGTGTTACAGCACAGAGAAACTTGATCCTTTTGGGTCTTTCCCCCTCCTCAGTTTGAGAGAATTGGCTGACAAAACTCTTAAGGCTGAATGACATACATTCAGATTCATACACATGCATATGAGTGCACACACACTCCAATAATGTATCCTCATAAATATTCACTCATGTCAATGCACACACACATTCTCACATACATGAATAAACACACATACACAGACTCTGGCGTGAGAACCAGGAGTGGAGA
>NW_004949291.1:115584-117253 GCF_000317375.1 Microtus ochrogaster | reverse complement strand
TGTAACTCAGGCTGGCCTACAGTTCACTATAGAGTCTAGGATGACCCTGAACTTCTAATCTTCATGTCTGCCTGTCCTACAGGTTAGGATGTCAGGCATGTGCCACCACATCAACCTATGTGGTACTAGGGATGGAACTCAGGGTCTCATGCACAGTTGGGATGAACTCTCCCAACAACTGATCTACATCTCCAGGCCCTGAAGCACTATTAATCCATTTTAATTGAGACACAGTGTGGAAGAGTATATGCCGGCATTTTCACATGGGGAGGGGGCCGAAGAAAGAGAGCAGGTGAGCTTGCACACTTACTTTGCACCGGGAGTAATACTTTCACTGGAGACTTAGTAATCACAATGTTTCAGACTAATTCTTTTGTAATAGCAAACGTCTTATGTTTGGGACAAGCAGAGAAGCAAAGGTTGGCAGAAGCTGAGATGATGAACACTCATTCAAGAGGGAGCAAAAGGCCTAAGCCATCCCACTTCTCCTCCAGTGAGTAATGTTTGTGTGTGCACAAATTCTTTTAATGCACCAGCTCTAACACATGTAACAATTTGGAGAGTTATTTTTCCTTTTACCTTACTGAAGCATGGTGCCTAGAAATGCTCCCATGTACTGTCATCTTCACACCTGCTCTTCAGGATGGATGTTCCCAGCTTTTGTGATGTTGTTCTGAGCTCTTCGAAAACTCCCCTAGGATGCCTATGCTTCATTTTCGTGCAATATAGTGTCGATGAAATAGAAACACTCAAATATTTGTTTTGGACTGAATGGGTACGTATTTACATGCAGGGTTAATAGAAGGATTGCCTAGGTGTCTAGGTAACATTAAGAATTTTGATTCTAGGTTCACTGACATAACCCTGTGTTCATCTATTCTCCTTATTTATATCTGGAGGTATTGTATCCAGGCTGGCCTCAAACTCATAATCCTCCTCTGGGATTTTGAATGCTGGGCTTATAGGTATGTGCTTCCATGCTGAATTTACTAGATGTGTTTATACTTTGGCTTCTCAGCAGCAAAACAAGGTATCATTAAAGAACCAAAACATTAGACCATTGTGAAAAATAGAAGACCTTTTGTGAATGTTTTTATGAAGCTCAGTCCAGAGCAATTTCTCTGAACTTCAAATATTTACTGTTATAAAAGAGACCATATTACTATTATAAAAAAGATCAGAGTCCATTTCTAGGAGTTTTTGTTCACATTGGTGAGACACACAGAACTCAACATTTTTCTGTTGTACCTTTTGTTACAGGTTTGTTCAGGGCCCCCTAAAAGAGAAACAAAAACCAAAACCAAAAAAACAACCCCCTCCCAAAAAAACAAAAAAGATACCATTAGAAGATAAATAAAAATTGCAGGGTTTAATGTGTAAGTTTAACTTTCCATTATTTTTGTAAAAGAAGAGGTGTAAATAATTCTGCTACATTGACTAAGTATGCCTTCTTCTTATGAAGATTTTAGAAGTCAGATGATTTGACAGAATCAAAAGAAAAGTGACAGAAAATATGTCAGCAACACATTTAGACTGATAAGACTCGGAAAGATTCAATGCCTGTGTGGGTCTTCGCTTATATCCACACCCACCCACTTTAATGTAGAGCACTGATGAATTTCCTTCTCATCTGCCAGAACAGAGTGAGCATCTTTGTTACCTCTGTTGG
>NW_004949291.1:100709-108114 GCF_000317375.1 Microtus ochrogaster | reverse complement strand
ACATTTTAGGTAATGAAATAGTTACAAAGAGTTGCTGCCACTTACTTAAGAAGTGTCAAAGCTGGGTGGCTGTAAGTAGGAACACCACTGGTTATTCAGGCTGTGGAGACCACGCTCTGAGCCACCGTAACACTTGCTGGCTGTTATTCAAAGAGAGACTAGAAAGTTCTTTTCAGTGTTGCATGTGTATGACATTATCTCAGTTCAGTTCTATCCCATTTCCAGGACTCATGCTGTTCAATTACTTCTCCTCTGTTTATTTCCCTAGTCCTGGCACTATCATAAGACTTCCTGCTTTGCTTAGAGTGGAATTATTCAAATTCTCTGCAGAAGTGAGATGTTTTGTAGCTTTACTGTCCACCCAGGAAGCAAGCTGTTACTCCTGTGCTACTAGAAGGGACAGCAAAGGTTCAGAGCTGTTTCTCAGGATGTTTGACATGGGCCATATATTACAAGCAGCCTCCTTATGGGCACGGGCCCACCTCTTAGTTACTCTAGCTTTGTCTCAGGTCATTTGCAGCTCCCTCTCACCTTAGTGTGTCTGTGTGCCATTATTGGGAAAGGTGGCCTTGGAGTGTCCCCTCTTTTGTCTCTTGGATTGTGTTTTATTTAGGCAGATATTCTATATTTCCCATTTTATGTGTTCTCTGATTTAAAAAAAAAAACACTTCAAAGTTTAGCTCCCTGATGGAATACGTTTCTGTTTTCTAGTAGTGGTCAGAATTTCAAAAAGCATATGTTTGGGGTTCAAGAAATGGTTTAGCAGTTCAAAGATTGTACTCTTTTTTTCAAAGGACCCAAGGCCCAAGTTCAGTACTCAGCACTCATGTTAGGTGGTTCACAACTGCCTGAAATCTAGGCATCCAATGATTGTTCCAGGAGCATTTAGTGATTCTGACACCCCATGAATACCTGTACTTGTGTACTTGTATACACACACACACAGACACACACACACACACACACACACTTAATAATAGAAACAAAATAATAAAAACAAAAAATATCTTAAAAAACAAAAGTGCTTTTTATTTCAATGAGATTTTAGAAGGAAAAAGGGGCATGTAATTGCTTTATCTTCCTCTGTCAGAAAGTTAATGCGTTTCCAACATTTTAGCATTATATATAATGAGTGCATAAAGAATTGATGTAAGGCCTGGGCAGGTAGTTCATCTGTCAATGGCTGGGCTCACAATCAAAATGTCAAGAAAACCTTGTCTTTTCTGGAACTATTCAGAAAATATTCTTCTTATCTAGTATTTCAGGAATGGAAGAAGTGGTGTTTGCAATAGTTATTATCATAAACCACTTGGATTACTTGGAGAGGAAATGCATAGGCAAATTTTATGTATTTACTGCTTTTTATTTTGTTATGAAAATTCTGTCTTAGTCTTTCTCTTCTTTAAGAATACCTTTTATATTAGTTACTTTTCTCAGTGCTGTGAAAACTCATGGACAGAAAGTCACTTGAGGGAAAAAAGATGTATTTTGTCTTACAACTTTTATTTTTTAAATTATTTATTTATTATGTATACAATAGTCTGTCTGTGTGTATGTCTGCAGGCCAGCAGAGGACACCAGATTCCATTACAGATGGTTGTGAGCCACCATGTGGTTGCTGGGAATTGAACTCAGGACCTTTGGAAGAGCAGGCAATGCTCTTAACCTCTGAGCCATCTATCCAACCCCCTTGTCTTACAACTTAAGAACAGAAGTAGTCCAACCTAGCTGGACAGCGTGGCGGTAGGTGAGCGAGGCTGTGGTCATATTACATACACACTCGGGAAGCAGTGAGAGGTAAATGTATGAATGTTGGCTCTCCTGTTCCATCTTTTTCTACTTCTTCATTCTGGCCACCCAATCCTTGGAATGACGCCCTAGGGTTTGTCATGCCCCTGTAGCTAAACCTCTCTAGGAACATCATCACAGGTACACTCAGAGGTATGTCTCCTAGGCAATCCTCATTCCATTCAATCTGACATTGAAGATTGTGTACCACACCTTCTTCACCTCTCCTGCTTTGCTCTTCCCTTTCCTTGGCTACGACAGAAGGTCAGAATTTTAGCCGTCCCTGGGATCAGACTTTTTCTCTGTAGTTTTTTGGTTGGTATAACCAGATCATTTATCTGAAGATTAGTTGACAAATTTTTGTGTGTATGTGCTTTTGTATGTGTGCATACATGTATATGTGTATGTGTGTACCTGTGTATGTATGTATGTGTGTGTGTGCCCGTGTACATCTGTGTGTGCATGTGGAAGACAGAGTTTGATGTAGGTGGTCTTCCTCAATCCCACAGAATCTTTCATTGAATCTTGAGCTCACCAATGGTGGTAGAAAGGCTATGCCACCAGCTCCAGGGACTCTCCTGCTTTATCTCTTCAGCATTGGGATTACAGGAATGATCCACTGTGTCCAGCCTTTTTGTCTATTTATTTATTTATTTATTTGATATTTTTATTGAGTTTTTGGGGACTTTGCATTATTTACCACAACCCCCACATTTGGCTGTTTGTCTGTGTCCCCCTTCATTCTTGTAGTGTCCCCCAACAAAAGAAAAATTAAAATGAGATAAAAAACAAAATAAAAAATATTAAATAAACAATATCTCCAAACCAAAAATAGCAACAACAAAAGCAAAACAAAAACAAGCAAACAAGCAAGCAAATAAACAAAACAAAACAAAACCCACTTCACTTCTCTGTCTTTCCAATCTCTGTATGACATCTTCATTCATCTTAGTGGCATTGGGAGGTATGGTGTGCCACTCAGTAGACCCTTTTGTCCAAACAGCTTTACTTGCAAATATTTGTTGTGCAGTGAGTTATTAGTTAAGTTCAAGGCTTCTGGTATAAAACAGTACTGGCTCCTCACCATTTCCTACTGTTGCCCTGAGTCATGGAGAGCATATGGTCATGGTACCACAGGACCAGTCTCTTCATGCTCTCCATCATGTCATAGATGGGGTAGATGCTGGGGAGTGACAACTTAAAGGCCTGGGTGTGTACCTGGGTAAAAGCTGAGTTGGTCAGTCTGGGCAGCTGGGAACACCCTCCTCAGACAAGGGGCATATCCAGCTCTCCCACGTCCATGGTGAGAGATGGGACCAACTTTCCCAAGGGGTCACAGCTCTCCTTTGAGGAGCATGATCAGCTCTCCCAGGGCCAATGGGAGAGGAGTAGAGCTGGTTCAGCATGCCCCCAGACTTTAACACACTTGGTTGACCGCAGGGTCTCCTGTGTTCATATGGATAGTGGACATCATAACAGACCTCAGCTGTAGCAGGACCACAGACCTAGACGTGGTCCTCAGCAGCAACCCAGACCCATGGTCCTGGGTAACAGTGCAGGCCACTCAATAGCTTTTTCATTTTTTAATATTATCTTTTGACTAGTTATAATGGTACTACCTGCCACTATCTTATGAGCTGCCCCCAGATGTGTTCCTGTAGGAGCATTGGTAATATTAGGAGCATCTGGATGTAGGCTATGAGACCGTGTCACAGACAATTCCGTACTGAGTCTTGAATTTAAGACATCTTCATGTGGGGATATTGGGTGTTAATGAAGCTTTGAACATTTATTCAATGTGCACAGGGCTATGGTTGCATTATTCCTGACATGGGCAGAAGCTAACAGCTCTGTTTTTGAATTGCTGTGCAGCAGTGAAGACTTTTAAGGATGTATCGTGAGCACAGTTGGTATTGCTTTAGCTCTGCACAAAAATATTGTAGTGAACTCGACTTCACTGCAAAGGCGCCTGCTGAGAAACACCAGTGCTTCCATTTTCTATTGTCAAGGAACTTGATGTCAGGAAGTAAAATGATCCCAGTAACACATCTGTGGGTACAGAATTTGATCTATTTAAGTAGTTGCTATAAGACTTTAAAGTGCTAGTACCAACTGTACTTTTTTTTTTTACCATGATGGGGTGGATATTTTCAGTGGCATCATCATGAAACATACTTTTATCTAAACTCTGACATTGTGTAGCAACAGATAATGTTAATATTTGGGATGATAGTTTTTCAATATGCACTTGAGATTATACATAAATGTCTGCATACTTTTCTAAAACTATTATTCTAATATGTAATATGAGCTTTTTACAATGTCATGCTAATCACAGGTGTTCTTATGAACATATGTACTGTAATCCAACTGGTTGCAGAATAGTAAATGACTATAAATAATACGATGAGACTTACATCTTTTTGCACAAACCAGTTCAGGCCACATCAATCTTCTAATTCTTATACCTGAACGTAAGTGAAATATGATTGACAAAAATATGCCTGAAATTGATGGCCATTAAAGGGAGAGAAACTTACTTTGTTCAGAGTGGGGTGTGATTGTAGTTTGATGCAGGTGGGGTCAGTCCGAGGTGGCTAGTAGGTACCTAGGTACAGTTTTCAAAGAAACGTGTATGTGCATTGTACAAGAAGGAGAAAGCCCTAGGTTTCAAGCACATCAATAGAAGAGGGATGTGTGCATAGCACATACTAAGTGGAGTTCCCGGTTGGTTAACTCTTCCTATGCTTATCTGACTCATTATGATAGGTACTGTGAATCCTATCTCAAAGACTTCTCTCTGTAGCTCTCACTGATAGAACTCAGAGTTGTGAAGAGAAAGAAATCTGCTACCGTGCTTGCTGTTTTATTTCTTTAACTACCTTATTTTGGGCCACTTGAGTCTTCAGTTTCTGTAACTGTAAAATGGACATCAATAGAATTGTTGGGAAAGTTAAATATAAGATACAAGGTTTTTGATAGTGCCAGAAATGACTAGAACTAGAAATGACTCATCAAACACTGTCATCATATAATTGCTAGAATAACTCATTTTCTAAATTTAATTCTATCCTTCTAGGTCATAAGGTGACATGTCACAGCAGCAGTTGTCTGAAGTTTCTGCCTAGGCAGTAATTGAGATTAAGATTATTTTTTAAGATGAATGTTTTTATTTCTAATTATGCATATTTGTGTACATACATATCAGAGTGCAAGTAACCATAGAGATCAGAAGAGGTCGCTGAATTCCCTGGAACTGGAGTTATAGGCAGTTGTGAGTTATTTGACTTAGTGCTAGGAACTGAATCTGAGTTCCATGAAAGAGCAGTACTCATTTAACCATTAAACCATCTCTCCAGCCTGAAGATTATGATTCTTTCTTTCCTGCCTTCCCCTTCTCTCTATTCCCCTTCCCTTCCCTTTCCCTCCTTTCCTTTCTTCTTCCCTTCTACTCGCTCCTCCTCACCCTTTCCTTCCCTCCTGTCCATGCCACCATGCCTGGCTAGAGGTATCAGCTTCATAACTGGATATGACACATCATCATAATAAATATTTGAGTTATATGGGACAGTGTCTCACTTGTAAAAATACTAGAAGTTTGATTTTCTGTGTATATGAAATCTTGTCATCTTTAATTTAAAACTATATTTGGCAATCCTTGTTATATATTAGTCAAATGACAGAATTCTTGGAGTTTAGAAATTAAGAAAACTATATCAGAATTTCTTGTCCCTAGTTATTTTACTGCTGAGTTATGAGAGAGACTACCTACCTAGAAGTTAGGTTTTGTTTTTTAAAAAAATTTCTATTGATTTTTCTTCCTTGTTTCTGTGGTTTGTAAGGGAGAACAGCAGATGTAAATCCCATTGTCTGTCACAATCCTCTTGATTTAATGTGTATCATTTCTGAATCATTGTTCACGGAGTTCCATCATTCCTATGGCTTTCTGAACCACAGCAGAAGTATTTTAAGTGTTCCCTCCCAGTCTTTCAAGACTGATTGAAACAGGGGAAGAGGTGGGCATTTGTGCACATTATCAATGGTTCCAGGGAAGATTCTGTTTCTTTCTGTTTTGGAAAAGAAGCATGAAATTCAAGGTTCTGTTTTGAGAAATCTAAGCTAGGTAGCAGGAGACAGAATGTCTAATTAACTCTCTCACCCTCCCTTTTAATAGTGCTGCAAGTAAAGATGCCTAGAGCTATAGAGACTTGCCACAGGTTGGAGATAGATGATGCACTGTCAGAGTTTAGAAGCTGGTATGGGGAACGAGCTGTCTGTCCACACATTGTGTATATAAGTGCACATGTATATATGCATTTGATTAAAAATTGAGAGATTATTTTATTTTTATTTAATTTGTCATAAGGTCTCATTTATCCCAAGCTGGTCTGGAACTCACAATGTAGCAAATGATGACTCTGAACTTCTAATTTTCCTTCCTGAACCCACTTTGTACCACCATGCATGCAATCATCTACTTACTTTCAACACTTTCTATTTTATCTTCCTGCAAACAAAAATGGGGAGAAGACACTATCTTGCACCTTTTATTGTAACAACTTTGACAATAATAAGTTAGGGTCTTGTTTTGTCTCACGGGGACCCTTGCTCTGGGGTGGAGGTAGGGGCTGACTACTTGAGTACCCCAGGCACTCAACATTTTAAGAGCACTTTCAGGAATTTTTACAGATGTAAAGGGAAAGAAGTATATATTTTCCTTCTGCATATGAGATTCATATGCAAATGAACATGGCTATATTGTTTTCCAAGTTGCTGTTTTCCACTTTGCAACATAATTGATGTCTTTCCCATGTCATCCTATGTTAATGAATGCGCTCTCTCTACAGACTTTACAGCTCTCCACAGTATGGATTTACTGTAATTAATTTAGCTGCCTTCTTATTCAGTGCTGTGATGTCTTTGCAAGTGTCTTCGAACATTTATCTAGAGTTTAATAAACATTTACTAGACATAGAATTACTGTTTTAGAATGTACACATATTTAAAAGTTAAACCCCCCACAGAGTACATAATCTGTCCTCCCACTAAGAGATATTTTCCTGTTATTTAAAAAATTTCTCCCCAGATTCACATATTATGCTGAGTTCTAGGAATAAAAGCAGTGGTTCATTTTGTCTTAATTTGTTTTCCTTGAAGAGTAAGTGTGATTGAACCGCTCTCCATCAGCCTCTTTTAGACACATAGTCCAGGCCTCAGATCAGGTAGCTTTGTAAACATTACCCAAAGGGCTCTTTCCCCAACACTCCTCACATCTCTGGGATGCTTGGGATGCTTGGGATTGCCAAGGAAACTAGGATAGAGGCTTTGGGAGTACTGGTTTAAAGTAAGTTTAGCTGTAGCACCAAGCTCAGGGATTGCCATGTAGACTGTTCACCTGTGGCCCTCACCAGGCAAATTCAATAGAAACAGTAGAATAACAGTCCACAGCACAGTTCTTGGCTATTTTGTTGCATTACTGGGGAAGATGGGGTTCTAACTGCCGGTTCTTAGTCTTGTTAATAAAACGATTAAAAAAAGACTCTGTAGGAAGCTGCAGGACATCTCTCTCTCTCTCTCTCTCTCTCTCTCTCTCTCTCTCTCTCTCTCTCTCTCTCTC